>NC_069503.1:41805488-42070488 GCF_027579735.1 Bombina bombina
TAATTGTAGGTAATTGTAGGTATTTTATTTAATTAATTTATTGATAGTGTAGTGTTAGGTTTAATAGTAACCTAGGTTAGGATTTATTTTACAGGTAAATTTGTAATTATTTTAACTATTTTAGCTATTAAATAGTTATTAACTATTTAATAGCTATTGTACCTGGTTAAAATAAATACAAAGTTACCTGTAAAATAAATATAAATCCTAAAATAGCTATAATATAATTATAATTTATATTGTAGCTATATTAGGGTTTATTTTACAGGTAAGTATTTAGCTTTAAATAGGAATAATATATTTAATAAGAGTTAATTTATTTCGTTAGATTTAAATTATATTTAACTTAGGGGGGTGTTAGGGTTAGGGTTAGACTTAGCTTTAGGGGTTAATCCATTTATTACAGTAGCGGTGAGATTCGGTCGGCAGATTAGGGGTTAATAATTGAAGTTAGGTGTCGGCGATGTTAGGGAGGGCAGATTAGGGGTTAATACTATTTCTTATAGGGTTTTTGAGGCGGGAGTGAGGCGGATTAGGGGTTAATAACTTTATTATAGTAGCAGTGCGGTCCGCTCGGCAGATTAGGGGTTAATAAGTGTAGGCAGGTGGAGGCGACGTTGAGGGGGGCAGATTAGGGGTTAATAAATATATATATAGGGGTCGGCGGTGTTAGGGGCAGTAGATTAGGGGTACATAAGTATAACGTAGGTGGCGGTCGGCAGATTAGGGGTTAAAAAAATTTAATCGAGTGGCGGCGATGTGGGGGGACCTCGGTTTAGGGGTACATAGGTAGTTTATGGGTGTTAGTGTACTTTAGAGCACAGTAGTTAAGAGCTTTATGAACCGGCGTTAACCCAGAAAGCTCTTAACTACTGACTTTTTTCTGCAGCTGGAGTTTTGTCGTTGGATTTCTAACGCTCACTTCAGACACGACTCTAAATACCGGAGTTAGAAAGAGCCCATTGAAAAGATAGGATACGCAATTGACGTAAGGGGATCTGCGGTATGGAAAAGTCGCGGCTGAAAAGTGAGCGTTAGACCCTTTCCTGACTGACTCCAAATACCGGCGGTAGCTTAAAACCAGCGTTAGGAGCCTCTAACTCTGGTTTTCACGGCTACCGCCCAACTCTAAATCTAGCCCTAAGTAAATTGCACACTATCTGCACTTGTATTTTTTGTAGACATGTGTAGGTTTAGGTTATTAATTATTTGCATTTATTAGTTTACTTTTTTTTAAATTCAACCGTGCTGAAGTTAATCAGAATCCAAACTGCAATAAATTAATTTACACTGTGCAATAAAAACAGCCCTGTTAGCACTTAGCTCAGCTGTTATTTTATTCTGACTGGAATCTAGTTACAATTATTCTGTAAATGCTAAATGATGATTTCAAATTCAAATAATCATTCAGGCACTCACAGAATAATTTTTTAACCGGATTCCAGTCAGAATATTTTTAAAAAATGTTTGCATACTGGAGTACACTTCATTGACTACTGTCTGTCACCTGGTGTTGCTAATATAAGTAAAATAATATGCAGCTGCTAACGTAAACGTATTAACTAAACGGGACCTGTCCTGGACCTTCCTGAACTCACCACCAAATATTTATATCAAAAGATATCTATCCTTGTCTGTCTGGCTGTGCAGACGTTGTAGTAGGAGTCTCTGTACTAGTGCCAAGTACTAGGCTAGCTAAAATATAAATCCCCGCTCCGCCTATTCTAGATTCTAGTCTCTCTTCACTGCCTCAAACTTGTTCGCAGAACTTCTTCACTGCAGTGTCTCAGTCTGTCTGTTCACTCTGACTGCCTCAGCTTCTCTCAGTCAGTGACAGTGTTCTGAGTTTCCCGCTCTCCGCCGCCGCAACCAACTCGCAACAAGCAACACTTATCAAACTGAAGAGTTTAACTGAACTGACTGACAGTAACGGAGTGACGTCACGACTCACGTATCACGTGACGTCCTCCTCCTCAACCTCCCCCGCAAAACGTTGCGCTGCTGCCTGCTGGCTTGCGTCCAGCCCTGTCCCTCCTCCTAACATGAATCCCTCTTCCTAGAGTCCTCCTGACTGTTAACTTAGTCACACTCGCCCAAAAAATTTACAAATCTGTGGCGGACACTGCAAGGTCCGGTCACGGACACCAGTGTCCGTGTACGGACACCTTGCCGATCCCTGCTAACTCTGCATTAACATCTTTCTCAATCTTGCAGTCCTCACCTCCTGTTTCTCAACCTCCTACCCTTCTAGATTGTAAGTTCCCATGTGAATAGGGCCCTCAATTCCTCCTGTATGTGTTTGTAAATTTTGTCCTGTCTCTTAGAAGTTTTATATTATTGTTCTATTTAAATAAACTGCATCCATGGGCAGCGCTGTGGAATATGATGGCGCTTCATAAATAAAGTATAATAATACACTCACACATGCATGCACATACTCACCCATACACACTAATGCATAACACACTCACACATACACAGACACACACACACTCTAATGCATACACCCACTCATACATACACACACATGCTCATACATACACACAGACACACTTACATACACTAATACATACACACACACTAATACATACACAAACTCACACTAATGCATCCACATACACTCACACTAAATCATACACACACACTAATGCATACACAGAATCACATATATACACACACACTAATGCATACACGCACTCACACACATACTCATACATACACACTCACACTAATGAATACACACACTCATGCATACACATTCACACATACTCATACATACACACACTAATGCATACACACTCATACATACTCATACATACACACACTAATGCATACACACATACACACACACTCCTACTAATGCATACACACACTCACACATACACTCATACACTATAATGCATACACACACTGACACATACACGCACAGACTCATACACACACACTCACTAATGCATTCACACATACACTCATACATACACACATGCATACACATAATCACACATACACACTAATGCACAACACACTTACACATACACAGACAAATACACACTAATACATACACCCACTCATACACACACACTTATGTACACTAATGTATACACACACACTCACATTAATGCATACACACACTAATGCATACACACTCACGCATACACACACTTACACTAATGCATACACGCCCACACTCATACTAATGCATACACACACTCACTCATACTAATGCATACACACACTCACACATACACTCATACACTATAATGCATACACACACTGACACATACACGCACAGACTCATACACACACACTCACTAATGCATTGACACATACACTCATACATACACACATGCATACACATAATCACACATACACACTAATGCACAACACACTTACACATACACAGACAAATACACACTAATACATACACCCACTCATACACACACACTTATATACACTAATGCATACACACACATACACACTCACATTAATGCATACACACACTAATGCATACACACTCATGCATACACACACTCACACTAATGCATACACACATACACACACACTCATACTAATGCATACACACACTCACACATACATTCATACACTATAATGCATACACACACTGACACATACACGCACAGACTCATACACACACACTCACTAATGCATTCACACATACACTCATACATACACACATGCATACACATAATCACACATACACAGACAAATACACACTAATACATACACCCACTCATACACACACACTTATATACACTAATGCATACACACACATACACACTCACACTAATGTATACACAGTAATGGATACACATACACTCACACTAATGCATACACACACACTAATTCATACACACACACTAATGCATACACCATAGTTGCCAACAGTCCCGTTTTTTCCGGGACAGTCCCGGAATTTGGGACCCTGTCCCTGTCATTTAAATGTCCCGGACTGTCCCTGCACTCTTCCTCATGTTATTTTTTAAAAAAAAAAGGTTTTGCTGCAATTCCGAGTTCCGCCAGCAGGTGTCACTGTCAATAATGTAAAGAAGCATAGCAGGAATTGAATGGTAGCTGCAGCCTGCATGATAACTTTCCTGCTTCTGATTCAGCTCTAACACAGTCATCACACAGATGATCTTGTGGTAAGCCTTATAGAGAATGATTCAATTACTATGGAAACCTAATGTGAAATTGCTTGGTAGAATCTGTTTGTGCAGGGTTATTTAGCAGAAGAATAACTGTTGTGGTTGAACTCAGTTAGTTTAGAGGACAGTGAGATTGGTCTGAGCTTTTGGGGGTTTATCAGTATTGCACTATTGGATACTGCCCACTCCCTTTGTCACTGTTGTTTAATCACAGCTGAGTGCTGCAAGCTGGGTGACATTTCAGTAGTTAGCTCTGGGAAAGCAGATCTGCTTAGGTTAGTCAGTAGTTTTTTATTTATGTTTCATGATCTTTCCTTCCTGTTTCTTTTTATTCATCTAAATTGCACAAGGTTCACAGTTTAATCAGCCAAATCGTTTATTTCAATTATAAATGCGATATAGTGTGAATCTTTCTGCAGCGCTTTCTGCCTTCTGCTGTCCAGTTTAAACTAAGTTTGCACTGTATTTATACTTTTAGGTGGTTATGGGTTAATGTTTTAGCTTAAATAAGCAACAGTAGATATTTTCTCTTATCTGTGCAAGGCACTGTTGGAATTTTAAAGTAAAATAAGATTTATACTGATTTATTGAAATCTTAGAACTTAAAAATTCCTTTTGCAAAAGAATAAATCAGGTGTAAAGATAACGGTCAAAATGTAAACTACTTTCTGTTAATAGAGAAATTAATATTTTGATCAGCAACAGCTATAATAGTGATTTACTAAGTGTGTGTATGTGTGTGCAAACTCATGCATGCACATGCATACACACACTCACGCATACACATACTCATACATACACATACTAATGCATACACACACTCACACACACTCACACACACTCATACTAATGCATACACACCAGTGACGTGCGGTGACGTCAGAGGCTGGTGAGACAGTGGCTAGGATACGCCTTCATGTCCCTTTAAATTGTGTCTTGGAAAACTGGTCAACTTAGTAAACATCTGATTTTAGTCTAAAGGATTGTAACAGAAACTCTTGCCAGATAACAAAATGCTTGCTCTGATTATGAGATCTAGAAATCCAGGCCCATTAAAATATATGTTTAAAACATACTTTTTACTTTAATGCTGCAAATTATGCTTATAGATGCCTTCATTATTCAGTAAATATAAAAATGTCTTGATCCAGTGGTAGCTGGTGAAATTTAAAGATGGTGGGGCACTTGAACCCACCCCTTTAAATAAAGCCACATCATCAGATGGCACTACCAATTCATTAATTAAAAAATAAAAGGTAGACAGAAACACAGAAAAGCACTCGGGGGGAGAGAGAGAGACGGGGGGAGAGGGAGAGAGACACAGAGGGTTAGAGAGAAAGAGAGAGAGAGACACAATCACACACAGGGGGTTAGACAGAGAGAGAGAGAGACACCATCACACACAGAGGGTTAGAGAGAGAGAAAAAGAGAGACGCAATCACACACAGAGGGTTAGAGAGAGAGAAAGAGAGAGAGACACAATCACACACAGAGGGTTAGAGAGAATAGAGGAAGAGAGAGAGAGAGACACAATCACACACAGAGGGTTAGAGAGAGAGAAAGAGAGAGAGAGACACAATCACACACAGAGGGTTAGAGAGAGAGAGAAAGAGAGAGAGACACAATCACACACAGAGGGTTAGAGAGAGAGAAAGAGAGACACAATCACACACAGAGGGTTAGAGAGAGAGAATCACACACAGAGGGTTAGAGAGAGAGAGAGACACAATCATACACAGAGAGTGAGAGAGAGACAATCACACACAGAGGGTTAGAGAGAGAGAGAGAGACACAATCACACACAGAGGGTTAGAGAGAGAGAAAGAGAGACACAATCACACACAGAGGGTTAGAGAGAGAGAGAGAATCACACACAGAGGGTTAGAGAGAGAGAGAGACACAATCATACACAGAGAGTGAGAGAGAGACACAATCATACACAGAGAGTGAGAGAGAGACAATCACACACAGAGGGTTAGAGAGAGAGAAAGAGAGAGAGAGAGACACAATCACACACAGAGGGTTAGAGAGAGAGAGAAAGAGAGAGAGAGACACAATCACACACAGAGGGTTAGAGAGAGAGAAAGAGAGACACAATCACACACAGAGGGTTAGAGAGAGAGAGAGAATCACACACATAGGGTTAGAGAGAGAGAGAGAGAGACAATCATACACAGAGAGTGAGAGAGAGACAATCACACACAGAGGGTTAGAGAGAGAGAAAGAGAGAGAGACACAATCACACACAGAGGGTTAGAGAGAGAGAGAAAGAGAGAGAGAGACACAATCACACACAGAGGGTTAGAGAGAGAGAAAGAGACACAATCACAGACAGAGGGTTAGAGAGAGAGAAAGGAAGAGACACAATCACACACAGAGGGTTAGAGGGAGAGAGAAAGAGAGAGACACAATCATACACAGAGGGTTAGAGAGAGAGAAAGAGAGAGATAGACACAATCACACACAGGGTTAGAGAGACACATAAGGGATGAGAGAGTCAGAGGGGGATGAAGAGAGACAGAGAAAGAGACCATGGGGGAGAACGACACATAAGGAGAGAGATGGATAGATAGATAGATAGATAGATAGATAGAGAGAGAGAGAGAGAGAGACACACACACACACAAGGGGGGGAGAGGGACATCTGCATTTTTAAGTAATATTTTAAGTGACTATCAAATGCTAATAGTCTACAATGTATTTTAAATATCTGAAACAGAACAGCACATATGAATGGGAGCATAAATAAATTATTATTTGTTGTCTACATCAGGGTTGTCCAACATGCACCTAAGAAATCACTGGATTACATAAAATACTATAGCTACAGGAGCCATGGAAAATATTTCCTATAACTCATTCTAAATTCCTTGGTTTCATTTTACATCATTACCATGCTGTTGGTCTAGCTTACTCTTGTCAAGTAACAACTCATCCATACAAACAGCAGAGCTACAGAGAGTTCAGAAAGTGAGACTATATATTAGTGTGAAGTAAAGAGGCAAGCTGGCTGGGAGTAAAGTTTGAGTAAACAAAATATAAAAACGATCCTTAAACTGCTGTAAAAGAGTAAAAAAACAAAAAACACTAAACCACATTCATTAAATTATCATTTTCACTAACAGAATCCCTTTCAGTAAAATCTAAGGTTGCAGAACGTACTTTAATAAAATGTAGCTAAAACACTGCTCTCTCTGCCTCTCTTCCTGGCTGCTCTGTAAGGAAGTGATAGTGGAACATTCCACTGCACTTAGAGGGGTAGTACAGAACTCTCTTTTTTATTGAATAAAAGCTTACAGCTGAACAGGGCAGCAACAAAATAAATGAAAGTATTTTTTTCCGTTTTTGTTTTGTTTTATATGATTAAACATCCAGCCCCAACCCTAAGTTCCACTTACTAATGCCTCTCACTGGATTGGTTCAGCCCAAATAGGACAGCCTCAAATAAGCAGTTATGTGCCATGCAATTATCTTAACCACTTTCATCCAGTAGGTGGCGCAGCATGTTGTGTAATGGTGGGCAGACCTGCTTGTGCCTCTCCACTGCACAACATGTAGCTGTGCGAAAAAAATTGCAATTTTTTTTTTAAAGCCAATAAAAAAAATATATATTTGCCCATATGAGAGGTGAAGCCCTGCCTCACCTGCCTCTAGTGACTGCACATCACACACATATTAATGCATATACACATAAACTCATGCATACACACACTCATACATACTGTAAAAAAACAAATACAGGTAGCCCTCAGTTTACGCTGGGGTTAGGTTCCAGAAGGAATGGTTGTAAATCGAAACCGTTGTAAATTGAAAACCAGTTTATAATGTAAGTCAATGGGAAGTGAGGGAGATACGTTCCAGGCCCCTCTCAAAATTGTCATAAGTAACACCTAATACATTATTTTTAAAGCTTTGAAATGAAGACTTTAAATGCTAAACAGCATTATAAACCTAATAAAATAATCACACAACACAGAATATATAATTAAACTAAGTTAAATGAACAAAAACATTTGCTAAACAGCATTATAAACCTAATAAAATAATCACACAACACAGACTTTAATTGCATTTTTCTGCAAACAGTTCTTTCTATGCATTCCAATCTGGACTGATTTATAGACAGGAAGATCTTGTTCCTTTTGCAAGCTTCTCGATAGCTCAGGTCTGGTTAAACGGATACATTTCAGCTTGCTTGGCTTGTATATCTTTTCTGCAACACAAGCGGACAACTCCACCTACTGGCTATTTTAATCAATGCACTGATTATCAATGCTTTTCAATAGAAGTCACATCACTGAAAAAAAACCGAGGGCCACCTGTACTATAGTCCTATTTTTATTTAAATAGCTTTTCAGTCGATGAGTGAAGGAGAATATTTCACCAGCATTGTAGTAAAACTTACGAAAAAGTTTATCTCCAGGGTGTTAAAAATGCTACCTAACAGTGATGGGTGGAAAATTCATTACATCCTGCTCCATAGGTAACACAGAGAGCGCTCACATTGCCTTTCCTAAGCCTTGGTTCATAAAATATATGCAGGGTAGCAGCTCTGTAAAACCTATGGTACTGACTGTGTCTCACGTGATTGGCTGTGCAGCTCTGTAAAACCTATGGTACTGACTGTGTCTCACATAATTGGCTGTGCAGCTCTGTAAAACCTATGGTACTGACTGTGTCTCACGTGATTGACTGTGCAGCTCTGTAAAACCTATGGTACTGACTGTGTCTCACGTGATTGACTGTGCAGCTCTGTAAAACCTATGGTACTGACTGTGTCTCACGTGATTGGCTGTGCAGTTCTGTAAAACCTATGGTACTGACTGTGTCTCATGTGATTGGCTGTGCAGCTCTATAAAACCTATGGTACTCACTGTGTCTCACGTGATTGGCTGTGCAGCTCTGTAAAACCTATGGTACTCACTGTGTCTCACGTGATTGGCTGTGCAGCTCTGTAAAACCTATGGTACTACTACAGACTGTGTCTCACGTGATTGGCTGTGCAGCTCTGTAAAACCTATGGTACTGACTGTGTCTCACGTGATTGATTTTGCAGCTCTGTAAAACCTATGGTACTCACTGTGTTTCACGTGATTGGCTTTGCAGCTCTGTAAAACCTATGGTACTGACTGTGTCTCACGTGACTGGCTGTGCAGCTCTGTAAAACCTATGGTACTGACTGTGTCTCACGTGATTGACTGTGCAGCTCTGTAAAACCTATGGTACTCACTGTGTCTCACGTGACTGGCTGTGCAGCTCTGTAAAACCTATGGTACTGACTGTGTCTCATGTGATTGGCTGTGCAGCTCTGTAAAACCTATGGTACTGACTGTGTCTCACGTGATTGGCTGTGCAGTTCTGTAAAACCTATGGTACTGACTGTGTCTCATGTGATTGGCTGTGCAGCTCTGTAAAACCTATGGTACTGACTGTGTCTCACGTGATTGGCTGTGCAGCTCTGTAAAACCTATGGTACTGACTATGTCTCACGTGATTGGCTGTGCAGCTCTGTAAAACCTATGGTACTCACTGTGTCTCACATGATTGGCTGTGCAGCTCTGTAAAACCTATGGTACTGACTGTGTCTCACGTGATTGGCTGTGCAGCTCTGTAAAACCTATGGTACTGACTGTGTCTCACGTGATTGGCTGTGCAGCTCTGTAAAACCTATGGTACTCACTCTGTCTCACGTGATTGACTGTGCAGCTCTGTAAAACCTATGGTACTGACTGTGTCTCACGTGATTGGCTGTGCAGCTCTGTAAAACCTATGGTACTGACTGTGTCTCACCTGATTGGCTGTGCAGCTCTGTAAAACCTATGGTACTGACTGTGTCTCACGTGATTGGCTGTGCAGCTCTGTAAAACCTATGGTACTGACTGTATCTCACGTGATTGGCTGTGCAGCTCTGTAAAACCTATGGTACTGACTGTGCTCCCTTTCAGTCAAAAGTATAATAAAAAGGCCTACTCTGGGGGTAGTGTTGCTGGGTGCATACATTACTTTGAATTGCTGTTTCAGCCCCCTTTAAGAAAAACATTGGTAGACTTGTGTGCAAATCATTGCAGATATATACATATAATATAGCTCACAATGTGTTATCAAAAAAATCTGTTCATTTTACAGGGACTTTAAAGTCCTTGTAAAATAAACAGATTTTTTCATAATAACACATTGTGAGTTATATATATATATATATATATATCTCTAGATATATATATACTGTATATTAAAAATTATATAAATTATAAAGTATATACACAGTGATGCTTCAAATGTGGTGACTGCATTAAGTGCAATGGGATGGCAACAGGCACTACATTCCAACATCCCATACCAACAGAAGATTCAAAATTCGACACAGGCTGTCATGCAACAGCCCCTATGTGGTGTACATTCTTATTTGCCCCTGCTCCCTGTTATATGTGAGTAAAACAATAACCACCTTTAGGGAGGGAATGGCCAATCACAGGCATTCCATTAGGGAAGCAATAAAGAATGGATCCTTTGACCAACCGGTGGCCCAACATTTTGCTGTGAACAAACATAGCGTTTCTAGCCTCAGAACTATGATCATTGATCATATCCCTCCCCTGACTAGAGGGGGGTGACAAACGGAGACGATTGTTACAACTTGAAACAAAATGGATATACAGTCTGGATACAGTGGAACCAAGGGGACTTAATGTCAAGATGGACTTTGGTCCTTTTTATTAGATGATTTCTGTACTATCCTGATGTGGCTATTCCAAGTGTTTCTGTGTATATCTGCGTATTTGTTCTTTACTTTCTACACCGGATTGGGATGTGTTCGCCGGATTCCATTACATGACATAGTATAAAATTGATGAACAAGGGCATCTAAGGATTCCAAATATCCCTCTACACACATCACTATATCCACGCCATATTGCTTATGTGTTTATATACTTACTACCTTTTTCAATCGAACCCGTGTACAGTGTGCAGACTTTTTGTGCATTTGCTTTTTTGTATATGCATTTTTTTAAAACTTAGTATGCTGAAGAAATCAAAATTTGCTCTTTCCCGTTCACCGCAGTGATGTGCGCAGTACGATATATGCTAATTAGCCATGTGCTTGCTCCCTTTACCTTAGATGGGTGGCTAGTTGAGAGCGTGACTCAAACCAATAGGTATGAAGCAAATGGACCGGAAGGGGGCATGGCCACGCGGGCACGCACGCCTGGAGTCGAAAATGGCGTTTTCTCATTTGTGAACAAGATACCAGATCAGGTATATAAGGCTGCTGCATCTACTCTTTTTTAACAGACTTCCCAGATGTTAGGACATACCATCTACCTGTACGCTGGGTGAATCCATTTGATAAAGGTGCCAGTCAGGCACCGAAACGTCATGGGACTACAGGTAGCCCTCAGTTTACGCTGGGGTTAGGTTCCAGAAGGAATGGTTGTAAATCGAAACCGTTGTGAATTGAAACCCAGTTTATAATGTAAGTCCATAGGAAGTGAGGGAGTTAGGTTCCAGGCCCCTCTCAAAATTGTCATAAGTAACACCTAATACATTATTTTTAAAGCTTTGAAATGAAGACTTTAAATGCTAAACAGCATTTCTTTCATGTAATTAACAAGAGTCCATGAGCTAGTGACGTATGGGATATACATTCCTACCAGGAGGGGCAAAGTTTCCCAAACCTTAAAATGCCTATAAATACACCCCTCACCACACCCACAAATCAGTTTTACAAACTTTGCCTCCAAGGGAGGTGGTGAAGTAAGTTTGTGCTAGATTCTACGTTGATATGCGCTCCGCAGCAAGTTGGAGCCCGGTTTTCCTCTCAGCGTGCAGTGAATGTCAGAGGGATGTGAAGAGAGTATTGCCTATTGAATGCAGTGATCTCCTTCTACGGGGTCTATTTCATAAGGTTCTCTGTTATCGGTCGTAGAGATTCATCTCTTACCTCCCTTTTCAGATCGACGATATACTCTTATATTTACCATTTCCTCTACTGATTCTCGTTTCAGTACTGGTTTGGCTTTCTACAAACATGTAGATGAGTGTCCTGGGGTAAGTAAGTCTTATTTTCTGTGACACTCTAAGCTATGGTTGGGCACTTTATTTATAAAGTTCTAAATATATGTATTCAAACATTTATTTGCCTTGACTCAGAATGTTCAACTTTCCTTATTTCCAGACAGTCAGTTTCATATTTGGGATTATGCTTTAAATTATCATATTTTTTCTTACCTCAAAAATTTGACTTTTTTCCCTGTGGGCTGTTAGGCTCGCGGGGGCTGAAAATGCTTCATTTTATTGCGTCATTCTTGGCGCGGACTTTTTTGGCGCAAAAATTCTTTTCCGTTTCCGGCGTCATACGTGTCGCCGGAAGTTGCGTCATTTTTGACGTTATTTTGCGCCAAAAATGTCGGCGTTCCGGATGTGGCGTCATTTTTGGCGCCAAAAGCATTTAGGCGCCAAATAATGTGGGCGTCTTATTTGGCGCCAAAAAATATGGGCGTCGCTTTTGTCTCCACATTATTTCAGTCTCATTTTTCATTTGCTTCTGGTTGCTAGAAGCTTGATGTTTGGCATTTTTTTCCCATTCCTGAAACTGTCTTATAAGGAATTTGATCTATTTTGCTTTATATGTTGTTTTTTCTCTTACATATTGCAAGATGTCTCACGTTGCATCTGAGTCAGAAGATACTACAGGAAAACCACTGCCTGCTGGATCTACCAAAGCTAAGTGTATCTGCTGTAAACTTTTGGTAGCTATTCCTCCAGCTGTTGTTTGTAATAATTGTCATGACAAACTTGTTAAAGCAGATAATATTTCCTTTAGTGATGTACCATTGCCTGTTGCAGTTCCCTCAACATCTAAGGTGCAGAATGTTCCTGATAACATAAGAGATTTTGTTTCTGAATCCATAAAGAAGGCTTTGTCTGTTATTTCTCCTTCTAGTAAACGTAAAAAGTCTTTTAAATCTTCTCTCTCTACAGATGAATTTTTAAATGAACACCATCATTCTGATTCTTTGGACTCTTCTGGTTCAGAGGATTCTATCTCAGAGATTGATGCTGATAAATCTTCATATTTATTTAAGATGGAATTTATTCGCTCTTTACTTAAAGAAGTACTAATTGCTTTAGAAATAGAGGATTCTAGTCCTCTTGATACTAATTCTATACGTTTGGATAAGGTTTTTAAAGCTCCTGCGGTTATTCCAGAAGTCTTTCCTGTTCCTAATGCTATTTCTGCAGTAATTGCTAAGGAATGGGATAAATTGGGTAATTCATTTACTCCTTCTAAACGTTTTAAGCAATTATATCCTGTTCCGCCTGACAGGTTAGAATTTTGGGACAAAATCCCTAAAGTTGATGGGGCTATTTCTACCCTTGCTAAACGTACTACCATTCCTACGTCAGATGGTACCTCGTTTAAGGATCCTTTAGATAGAAAAATTGAATCTTTTCTAAGAAAAGCTTATCTATGTTCAGGTAATCTTCTTAGACCTGCTATATCATTGGCTGATGTTGCTGCAGCTTCAACTTTTTGGTTGGAAACTCTAGCGCAACAAGTAACAAATCGTGATTCTCATGATATTATTATTCTTCTCCAGCATGCTAATAATTTCATCTGTGATGCCATTTTTGATATTATTAGAGTTGATGTTAGATTTATGTCTCTGGCTATCTTAGCCAGAAGAGCTTTATGGCTTAAGACCTGGAATGCTGATATGGCTTCTAAATCAACTCTACTTTCCATTTCTTTCCAGGGAAACAAATTATTTGGTTCTCAGTTGGATTCTATTATTTCAACTGTTACTGGTGGGAAAGGAACTTTTTTACCACAGGATAAAAAGTCTAAAGGTAAAAACAGGGCTAACAATCGTTTTCGTTCCTTTCGTTTCAACAAAGAACAAAAGCCTGATCCTTCGTCCTCAGGAGCAGTTTCAGTTTGGAAACCATCTCCAGTCTGGAATAAATCCAAGCCTGCTAGAAAGGCAAAGCCTGCTTCTAAGTTCACATGAAGGTACGGCCCTCATTCCAGTTCAGCTGGTAGGGGGCAGGTTACGTTTTTTCAAAGAAATTTGGATCAATTCTGTTCACAATCTTTGGATTCAGAACATTGTTTCAGAAGGGTACAGAATTGGTTTCAAGATGAGACCTCCTGCAAAGAGATTTTTTCTTTCCCATGTCCCAGTAAATCCAGTGAAAGCTCAAGCATTTCTGAATTGTGTTTCAGATCTAGAGTTGGCTGGAGTAATTATGCCAGTTCCAGTTCCGGAACAGGGGATGGGGTTTTATTCAAATCTCTTCATTGTACCAAAGAAGGAGAATTCCTTCAGACCAGTTCTGGATCTCAAATTATTGAATCGTTATGTAAGAATACCAACGTTCAAGATGGTAACTGTAAGGACTATATTGCCTTTTGTTCAGCAAGGGAATTATATGTCCACAATAGATTTACAGGATGCATATCTGCATATTCCGATTCATCCAGATCATTATCAGTTCCTGAGATTCTCTTTTCTAGACAAGCATTACCAATTTGTGGCTCTACCGTTTGGCCTTGCTACAGCTCCAAGAATTTTCACAAAGATTCTCGGTGCCCTTCTGTCTGTAATCAGAGAACAGGGTATTGTGGTATTTCCTTATTTGGACGATATCTTGGTACTTGCTCAGTCTTTACATTTAGCAGAGTCTCATACGAATCGACTTGTGTTGTTTCTTCAAGATCATGGTTGGAGGATCAATTTACCAAAAAGTTCTTTGATTCCTCAAACAAGGGTAACCTTTCTGGGTTTCCAGATAGATTCAGTGTCCATGACTCTGTCTTTAACAGACAAGAGACGTCTAAAACTGATTACAGCCTGTCGAAACCTTCAGTCTCAATCATTCCCTTCGGTAGCCTTATGCATGGAAATTCTAGGTCTTATGACTGCTGCATCGGACGCGATCCCCTTTGCTCGTTTTCACATGCGACCTCTTCAGCTCTGTATGCTGAATCAATGGTGCAGGGATTACACGAAGATAAATCAATTAATATCTTTAAAACCGATTGTTCGGCACTCTCTAACGTGGTGGACAGATCACCTTCGTTTAATTCAGGGGGCTTCTTTTGTTCTTCCGACCTGGACTGTAATTTCAACAGATGCAAGTCTCACAGGTTGGGGAGCTGTGTGGGGATCTCTGACGGCACAAGGAGTTTGGGAATCTCAGGAGGTGAGATTACCGATCAATATCTTGGAACTCCGTGCAGTTTTCAGAGCTCTTCAGTTTTGGCCTCTTCTGAAGAGAGAATCGTTCATTTGTTTTCAGACAGACAATGTCACAACTGTGGCATACATCAATCATCAAGGAGGGACTCACAGTCCTCTGGCTATGAAAGAAGTATCTCGAATTTTGGTTTGGGCGGAATCCAGCTCCTGTCTAATCTCTGCGGTTCATATCCCAGGTGTAGACAATTGGGAAGCGGATTATCTCAGTCGCCAAACGTTGCATCCGGGCGAATGGTCTCTTCACCCAGAGGTATTTCTTCAGATTGTTCAAATGTGGGGGCTCCCAGAGATAGATCTGATGGCCTCTCATCTAAACAAGAAACTTCCCAGGTATCTGTCCAGATCCCGGGATCCTCAGGCGGAGGCAGTGGATGCATTATCACTTCCTTGGAAGTATCATCCTGCCTATATCTTTCCGCCTCTAGTTCTTCTTCCAAGAGTAATCTCCAAGATTCTGAGGGAATGCTCGTTTGTTCTGCTAATAGCTCCGGCATGGCCTCACAGGTTTTGGTATGCGGATCTTGTCCGGATGGCATCTTGCCAACCATGGACTCTTCCGTTAAGACCAGACCTTCTGTCACAAGGTCCTTTTTTCCATCCGGATCTGAAATCCTTAAATTTAAAGGTATGGAGATTGAACGCTTGATTCTTGGTCATAGAGGTTTCTTTGACTCCGTGATTAATACTATGTTACAGGCTCGTAAATCTGTATCTCGAGAGATATATTATAGAGTCTGGAAGACTTATATTTCTTGGTGTCTTTCTCATCATTTTTCTTGGCATTCTTTTAGAATACCGAGAATTTTACAGTTTCTTCAGGATGGTTTAGATAAGGGTTTGTCCGCGAGTTCTTTGAAAGGACAAATCTCCGCTCTTTCTGTTCTTTTTCACAGAAAGATTGCTATTCTTCCTGATATTCATTGTTTTGTACAAGCTTTGGTTCGTATAAAACCTGTCATTAAGTCAATTTCTCCTCCTTGGAGTTTGAATTTGGTTCTGGGAGCTCTTCAAGCTCCTCCGTTTGAACCTATGCATTCATTGGACATTAAATTACTTTCTTGGAAAGTTTTGTTCCTTTTGGCCATCTCTTCTGCTAGAAGAGTTTCTGAATTATCTGCTCTTTCGTGTGAGTCTCCTTTTCTGATTTTTCATCAGGATAAGGCGGTGTTGCGAACTTCGTTTGAATTTTTACCTAAAGTTGTGAATTCCAACAACATTAGTAGAGAAATTGTGGTTCCTTCATTATGTCCTAATCCTAAGAATTCTAAGGAGAAATCATTGCATTCTTTGGATGTTGTTAGAGCTTTGAAATATTATGTTGAAGCTACGAAATCTTTCCGTAAGACTTCTAGTCTATTTGTTATCTTTTCCGGTTCTAGGAAAGGCCAGAAAGCTTCTGCCATTTCTTTGGCATCTTGGTTGAAATCTTTAATTCATCTTGCCTATGTTGAGTCGGGTAAAATTCCGCCTCAGAGAATTACAGCTCATTCTACTAGGTCAGTATCTACTTCCTGGGCGTTTAGGAATGAAGCTTCGGTTGACCAGATCTGCAAAGCAGCAACTTGGTCCTCTTTGCATACTTTTACTAAATTCTACCATTTTGATGTATTTTCTTCTTCTGAAGCAGTTTTTGGTAGAAAAGTTCTTCAGGCAGCGGTTTCAGTTTGAATCTTCTGCTTATGTTTTTTGTTAAACTTTATTTTGGGTGTGGATTATTTTCAGCAGGAATTGGCTGTCTTTATTTTATCCCTCCCTCTCTAGTGACTCTTGTGTGGAAAGATCCACATCTTGGGTAGTCATTATCCCATACGTCACTAGCTCATGGACTCTTGTTAATTACATGAAAGAAAACATAATTTATGTAAGAACTTACCTGATAAATTCATTTCTTTCATATTAACAAGAGTCCATGAGGCCCACCCTTTTTTGTGGTGGTTATGATTTTTTTGTATAAAGCACAATTATTCCAATTCCTTATTTTATATGCTTCGCACTTTTTTTCTTATCACCCCACTTCTTGGCTATTCGTTAAACTGATTTGTGGGTGTGGTGAGGGGTGTATTTATAGGCATTTTAAGGTTTGGGAAACTTTGCCCCTCCTGGTAGGAATGTATATCCCATACGTCACTAGCTCATGGACTCTTGTTAATATGAAAGAAATGAATTTATCAGGTAAGTTCTTACATAAATTATGTTTTTAAACAGAATCAAATAATCACACAACACAGAATATATAATTAAACTAAGTTAAATGAACAAAAACATTAGCTAAGACAGTATTATAACCTAATAAAATAATCACACAACACAGAAAATATAATCAAACTAAGATTAATGAACAAAAACGTTTTTTACTTGCATTTCTTTCATGTAATTAGCAAGAGTCCATGAGCTAGTGACGTATGGGATATACATTCCTACCAGGAGGGGCAAAGTTTCCCAAACCTCAAAATGCCTATAAATACACCCCTCACCACACCCACAATTCAGTTTTACAAACTTTGCCTCCGATGGAGGTGGTGAAGTAAGTTTGTGCTAGATTCTACGTTGATATGCGCTCCGCAGCAAGTTGGAGCCCGGTTTTCCTCTCAGCGTGCAGTGAATGTCAGAGGGATGTGAGGAGAGTATTGCCTATTTGAATGCAGTGATCTCCTTCTACGGGGTCTATTTCATAGGTTCTCTGTTATCGGTCGTAGAGATTCATCTCTTACCTCCCTTTTCAGATCGACGATATACTCTTATATATACCATTACCTCTACTGATTCTCGTTTCAGTACTGGTTTGGCTATCTGCTATATGTAGATGAGTGTCCTGGGGTAAGTAAGTCTTATTTTCTGTGACACTCCAAGCTATGGTTGGGCACTTTGTTTATAAAGTTCTAAATATATGTATTCAAACATTTATTTGCCTTGACTCAGAATGTTCAACTTTCCTTATTTTCAGACAGTCAGTTTCATATTTGGGATAATGCATTTGATTTAATAAATTTTTTCTTACCTTCAAAAAATTTGACTCTTCCCTGTGGGCTGTTAGGCTCGCGGGGGCTGAAAATGCTTCATTTTATTGCGTCATTCTTGGCGCGGACTTTTTTGGCGCAAAAATTCTATTTCCGTTTCCGGCGTCATACGTGTCGCCGGAAGTTGCGTCATTTTTTTGACGTTATTTTGCGCCAAAAATGTCGGCGTTCCGGATGTGGCGTCATTTTTGGCGCCAAAAGCATTTAGGCGCCAAATAATGTGGGCGTCTTATTTGGCGCGAAAAAATATGGGCGTCACTTTTGTCTCCACATTATTTTAGTCTCATTTTTTATTGCTTCTGGTTGCTAGAAGCTTGTTCTTTGGCATTTTTTCCCATTCCTGAAACTGTCTTTTAAGGAATTTGATCAATTTTGCTTTATATATGTTGTTTTTTCTCTTACATATTGCAAGATGTCCCACGTTGCATCTGAGTCAGAAGATACTACAGGAAAATCGCTGTCAAGTACTGAATCTACCAAAGCTAAGTGCATCTGCTGTAAACTTTTGGTAGCTATTCCTCCAGCTGTTGTTTGTATTGATTGTCATGACAAACTTGTTAAAGCAGATAATATTTCCTTTAGTAAAGTACCATTGCCTGTTGCAGTTCCTTCAACATCTAAGGTGCAGAATGTTCCTGATAATATAAGAGATTTTGTTTCAGAATCCATTAAGAAGGCTATGTCTGTTATTTCTCCTTCTAGTAAACGTAAAAAATCTTTTAAAACTTCTCTCCCTACAGATGAATTTTTAAATGAAGATCATCATTCTGATTCTGATGATTCCTCTGGTTCAGAGGATTCTGTCTCAGAGGTTGATGCTGATAAATCTTCATATTTATTTAAAATGGAATTTATTCGTTCTTTACTTAAAGAAGTACTAATTGCTTTAGAAATAGAGGATTCTGGTCCTCTTGATGTTAATTCTAAACGTTTGGATAAGGTTTTTAAAGCTCCTGTGGTTTTTCCAGAAGTTTTTCCTGTTCCTAATGCTATTTCTGCAGTAATTTCCAAGGAATGGGATAAATTGGGTAATTCATTTACTCCTTCTAAACGTTTTAAGCATTTATATCCTGTGCCGTCTGACAGATTAGAATTTTGGGACAAGATCCCTAAAGTTGATGGGGCTATTTCTACCCTTGCTAAACGTACTACTATTCCTACGTCAGATGGTACTTCGTTTAAAGATCCTCTAGATAGGAAAATTGAATCCTTTCTAAGAAAAGCTTATCTGTGTTCAGGTAATCTTCTTAGACCTGCTATATCTTTGGCTGATGTTGCTGCAGCTTCAACTTTTTGGTTGGAAACTTTAGCGCAACAAGTAACACATCGTGATTCTCATGATATTATTATTCTTCTTCAGCATGCTAATAATTTTATATGTGATGCTATTTTTGATATTATCAGAGTTGATGTCAGGTTTATGTCTCTAGCTATCTTAGCTAGAAGAGCTTTATGGCTTAAAACTTGGAATGCTGATATGGCTTCTAAATCAACTTTGCTTTCCATTTCTTTCCAGGGTAACAAATTATTTGGTTCTCAGTTGGATTCCATTATTTCAACTGTTACTGGTGGGAAAGGAACTTTTTTACCACAAGATAAAAAATCTAAAGGTAAAAACAGGGCTAATAATCGTTTTCGTTCCTTTCGTTTCAACAAAGAACAAAAACCTGATCCTTCATCCTCAGGAGCAGTTTCGGTTTGGAAACCATCTCCAGTCTGGAATAAATCCAAGCCAGCTAGAAAGGCAAAGCCTGCTTCTAAGTCCACATGAAGGTGCGGCCCTCGTTCCAGCTCAGCTGGTAGGGGGCAGGTTACGTTTTTTCAAGGAAATTTGGATCAATTCTGTTCACAATCTTTGGATTCAGAGCATTGTTTTAGAAGGGTACAGAATTGGTTTCAAGATGAGACCTCCTGCAAAGAGATTTTTTCTTTCCCGTGTCCCAGTAAATCCAGTAAAAGCTCAAGCATTTCTGAAATGTGTTTCAGATCTAGAGTTGTCTGGAGTAATTATGCCAGTTCCAGTTCCGGAACAGGGGATGGGGTTTTATTCAAATCTCTTCATTGTACCAAAGAAGGAGAATTCCTTCAGACCAGTTCTGGATCTAAAAATATTGAATCGTTATGTAAGGATACCAACGTTCAAGATGGTAACTGTAAGGACTATATTGCCTTTTGTTCAGCAAGGGAATTATATGTCCACAATAGATTTACAGGATGCATATCTGCATATTCCGATTCATCCAGATCATTATCAGTTCCTGAGATTCTCTTTTCTGGACAAGCATTACCAGTTTGTGGCTCTGCCGTTTGGCCTAGCTACAGCTCCAAGAATTTTTACAAAGGTTCTCGGTGCCCTTCTGTCTGTAATCAGAGAACAGGGTATTGTGGTATTTCCTTATTTGGACGATATCTTGGTACTTGCTCAGTCTTTACATTTAGCAGAATCTCACACGAATCGACTTGTGTTGTTTCTTCAAGATCATGGTTGGAGGATCAATTTACCAAAAAGTCCTTTGATTCCTCAGACAAGAGTAACCTTTCTGGGTTTCCAGATGGATTCAGTGTCCATGACTCTGTCTTTAACAGACAAGAGACGTTTAAAATTGATTACAGCTTGTCGAAACCTTCAGTCACAATCATTCCCTTCGGTAGCCTTATGCATGGAAATTCTAGGTCTTATGACTGCTGCATCGGACGCGATCCCCTTTGCTCGTTTTCACATGCGACCTCTTCAGCTCTGTATGCTGAAGCAATGGTGCAAGGATTACACGAAGATTTCTCAAATAATATCTTTAAAACCGATTGTTCGACACTCTCTAACATGGTGGACAGACCACCATCGTTTAATTCAGGGGGCTTCTTTTGTGCTTCCGACCTGGACTGTAATTTCAACAGATGCAAGTCTTTCAGGTTGGGGAGCTGTGTGGGGATCTCTGACAGCACAAGGAGTTTGGGAATCTCAGGAGGTGAGATTACCGATCAATATTTTGGAACTCCGTGCAATTTTCAGAGCTCTTCAGTTTTGGCCTCTTCTGAAGAGAGAATCGTTCATTTGTTTTCAGACGGACAATGTCACAACTGTGGCATACATCAATCATCAAGGAGGGACTCACAGTCCTCTGGCTATGAGAGAAGTATCTCGAATTTTGGTTTGGGCGGAATCCAGCTCCTGTCTAATCTCTGCGGTTCATATCCCAGGTATAGACAATTGGGAAGCGGATTATCTCAGTCGCCAAACGTTACATCCGGGCGAATGGTCTCTTCACCCAGAGGTATTTCTTCAGATTGTTCAAATGTGGGAACTTCCAGAAATAGATCTGATGGCGTCCCATCTAAACAAGAAACTTCCCAGGTATCTGTCCAGATCCCGGGATCCTCAGGCAGAGGCAGTGGATGCATTATCACTTCCTTGGAAGTATCATCCTGCCTATATCTTTCCGCCTCTAGTTCTTCTTCCAAGAGTAATATCCAAGATTCTGAAGGAATGCTCGTTTGTTCTGCTGGTAGCTCCGGCATGGCCTCACAGATTTTGGTATGCGGATCTTGTCCGGATGGCCTCTTGCCAACCGTGGACTCTTCCGTTAAGACCAGACCTTCTGTCACAAGGTCCTTTTTTCCATCAGGATCTGAAATCCTTAAATTTAAAGGTATGGAGATTGAACGCTTGATTCTTGGTCAAAGAGGTTTCTCTGACTCTGTCATTAATACTATGTTACAGGCTCGTAAGTCTGTATCTCGAGAGATATATTATAGAGTCTGGAAGACTTATATTTCTTGGTGTCTTTCTCATCATTTTTCTTGGCATTCTTTTAGAATACCGAGAATTTTACAGTTTCTTCAGGATGGTTTAGATAAGGGTTTGTCCGCAAGTTCTTTGAAAGGACAAATCTCTGCTCTTTCTGTTCTTTTTCACAGAAAGATTGCTATTCTTCCTGATATTCATTGTTTTGTACAAGCTTTGGTTCGTATAAAACCTGTCATTAAGTCAATCTCTCCTCCTTGGAGTTTGAATCTGGTTCTGGGAGATCTTCAAGCTCCTCCGTTTGAACCTATGCATTCATTGGACATTAAATTGCTTTCTTGGAAAGTTTTGTTCCTTTTGGCCATCTCTTCTGCTAGAAGAGTTTCTGAATTATCTGCTCTTTCTTGTGAGTCTCCTTTTCTGATTTTTCACCAGGATAAGGCGGTGTTGCGAACTTCTTTTGAATTTTTACCTAAAGTTGTGAATTCCAACAACATTAGTAGAGAAATTGTGGTTCCTTCATTATGTCCTAATCCTAAGAATTCTAAGGAGAAATCGTTGCATTCTTTGGATGTTGTTAGAGCTTTGAAATATTATGTTGAAGCTACGAAATCTTTCCGTAAGACTTCTAGTCTATTTGTTATCTTTTCCGGTTCTAGAAAAGGCCAGAAAGCTTCTGCCATTTCTTTGGCATCTTGGTTGAAATCTTTAATTCATCTTGCTTATGTTGAGTCGGGTAAAACTCCGCCTCAGAGAATTACAGCTCATTCTACTAGGTCAGTTTCTACTTCCTGGGCGTTTAGGAATGAAGCTTCGGTTGACCAGATTTGCAAAGCAGCAACTTGGTCCTCTTTGCATACTTTTACTAAATTCTACCATTTTGATGTATTTTCTTCTTCTGAAGCAGTTTTTGGTAGAAAAGTACTTCAGGCAGCGGTTTCAGTTTGAATCTTCTGCTTATGTTTTTCGTTAAACTTTTATTTTGGGTGTGGATTATTTTCAGCAGGAATTGGCTGTCTTTATTTTATCCCTCCCTCTCTAGTGACTCTTGCGTGGAAAGATCCACATCTTGGGTAGTCATTATCCCATACGTCACTAGCTCATGGACTCTTGCTAATTACATGAAAGAAAACATAATTTATGTAAGAACTT
This sequence comes from Bombina bombina, assembly GCF_027579735.1. Lineage (NCBI taxonomy): Eukaryota > Metazoa > Chordata > Amphibia > Anura > Bombinatoridae > Bombina > Bombina bombina. The sequence goes on from NC_069503.1 coordinate 41,828,827, forward strand.
ACCTGATAAATTCATTTCTTTCATATTAGCAAGAGTCCATGAGGCCCACCCTTTTTTTGTGGTGGTTATGATTTTGTATAAAGCACAATTTATTCCAATTCCTTATTTTATATGCTTTCGCACTTTTTTATCACCCCACTTCTTGGCTATTCGTTAAACTGAATTGTGGGTGTGGTGAGGGGTGTATTTATAGGCATTTTGAGGTTTGGGAAACTTTGCCCCTCCTGGTAGGAATGTATATCCCATACGTCACTAGCTCATGGACTCTTGCTAATATGAAAGAAATGAATTTATCAGGTAAGTTCTTACATAAATTATGTTTTTTCTGCAAACAGTGCTCTGCATTGTTAGCATGTTAGATAATATTGGGTCTGCACCTATTCTATGCATTTCAATCTGGACTGATTAATAAGCAGTTAGTCACCCTCACCACAAGCAGCTGGACAGGAAGATAATAGGGAAGTGGCTGCTAGATCTTGTTGCTCGATAGGTCTGGTCTGCTCTGTGTACACATATCAATTTCAGGCTGTTAAGCTTGAATAACTTTGCTGCAACATAAGCGGACAGCTCCACCTACTGGCTATTTTAATCAATGCACTGCTTTTCAATGCATTTCAATAGCAGTTACATGATTGAAAAAAAGGTTGTTATTCTGAAATGGCGCAAATTGAACCGGCGTAAAGTTAAAGGGTCATAATACTTATATGCTAAATCACTGGAAACTAATGCAGTATAACTGTAAAAAAGCTGACAGGAAAATATCACCTCCGCATCTCTATGTAAAAAAGGAAGATATTTTACCTCACAATTTCATCAGCTCACCAGAGTAAGTTCTGTGTAAAAAGTTATACTCAGCTTATTCCAGATACAGAAATCAGTATGTAACTATTTGATAGAATTCACATTTCACAGAGCCCTCACTAGACCCTCCCAGTCCAAAACCAGGGACATAATAATTAAGTTACATTATTACCATGTCTGATTCTACAAGCGGCGAGACAAGCTTGGACGATCACCTATGAGGGGCACAACATCCAGATATATACCAATTTGTCTCCCATAACACTGAGAAAATGTTGTGAAATGAAGCCGATTGTGGAGTCGCTGATCAGAGAGAAAATAAGATATCAGTGGAATTTCCCCTTTAAGCTCATCTTTACACATCAAAACACTTTGTATTCCTGCTCATCTCTAGAAGAGGGACAAATGATACTAAACAAGTTGGAGATATCAATGGAGGAACCTTACGAAGTAGGTTACACAGCAGACAGCAAGAAGGTTACCTCAGAGAGACTGGACTTTGGTCGCTATAAAGGGGAATGCAAAAAAATTGAGACCAAATACATCCCCCAGCAGAGATCATAACTCCTCCAACGAAGAGAATGCTTCTGTCCCATGACTCCAACATTCTTTAGACTCTTAGTGAAAGGAATCGAAGAATACGAACTTTACCACCCATAGATGGACCGGTTGTAAGTTATAATTGAAGGGGACAAAGGTCCACAAAATGTAATGGAAAATTGTATTGTTTCTATCTTTTTGTCTTTCTCTCCTTTTCCTTTTGCTACTCTATTTTCTCTCTCAAGATATATTCTTAGAATATAAAGAGTAAGAAGATAACAGGAGACTATTCCAGAGTTGAATATTGACCAAAGGGTCAAAGAATATATCCGGTGCAGTTTAAGGCACCTAGTTTGTTTGTTATGTTAATGTGTTTTATGTTTCTAAGTCTTAAGTGTCAAGTTACAACAGTTAAGAAAGACAGGCTTATTAAGAGACCCCCAACATGAAGGTATCCTCCCAACTTGCAATGGTCTCACAACATTTTTTCAAGAAAGATTTAGGTACAAAGGTTATCAAGATATTATTCAGCGTAGAAATAGAAAAACAACATGCAGATTAGGATAATTTCACATAATGCCAGGGGCCTTAATTCTAATATAAAGAGGAAGAAAGCCATTATAGAGTATAAGTCCCAGAACGCTAACATAGTGATGTTACAGGAGACTCATTTTATCTCTACCACGACACCCAAATATTGGGATAAACTCTTCCCTGTTAAATATCATGCTATAAATAATAAGAAGAAATGTGGTGTCTCTATACTCCTACATGCCTCCCTTAACTTTAAAGAAGAGGAAATAATTTCGGATAGGGAGGGGAGGTACCTCATAGTACGTGGATTAATACATAACACACCAATTATGTTGGTGAACATTTATGCCCCCAACGATCATCAAAGGCCATTCTTTACTAAAATAAGCAAGCTATTACTATCCTGGAAAAGATATAAAACAATCATAGGGGGTGACTTTAATATGACGCTAGATGATGGATTAGACAGGACATCTATTGACTCTTAAAAAAATAGAAGGCAGACCCCAGACCAGCAAATATTAAGGGATTTCTTACTAGACCACAACCTATTAGATAGCTGGAGAGCAGTAAATAAAGGAGCCCGAGAGTATACTTATTATTCGTCAGTACACGGAACACGTTCTGGAATTGATTTAATATTAATTAGTCAAATTCTACTCCCCTTAGTTACAGAGGCAACTATCAGTAATTCTGTATGGTCAGATCATGACATAATGAGAATAGATCTAGAGGGAGTGTTGAACCCATTCAGAGTAAGGTCCTGGACCTTACAACCCAAAATATTCCAGAATGAAGTCTTTAAACAGCAAATTTAGAGACATATCAGTGAATACATAAAAATAAATGAGGGCTCTACAATCAACCCAAATGTAGTTTGGAGCGCTCTGAAAGCTTCCATTAGGGGTTTGATAATGGCCGAATCTTCCAAGCTTAAAAAACAATATAATCACAAAATAGAACAATTGAGGAAGGAGATTACCATAATTCGGGAAAAGGTAATAGGAGACCCTCAGGGATGCCCAACCAAGTTACTAAAACAGAAAAATGAGGAACTCAATCTATTGCTTGACAAAGAAGCAATCTCCTCATTTAAAGCAGTAGATACTAGATATTACACTTATGGTAACAAACCAGACAAACTGTTAGTGAACAAATTGAAGGACTTAACCAGAGCTACTACCATTCCACAAATACAGTTAGCAAATGGAACAGTAACTAATGACCCTCTCCAGATAGCTAACGAATTTGCCAATTATTATAATTCACTTTACAACTTGCCACAACCCACTCGTCATGGGATAGATAAACAGAAGGAACTAGATAGTTTCCTGGAGAGTAGTACACTCAAAAAAATCCCCCAAGAAGATCTTGATATGCTAAATGCGCCTATAACATTACAGGAAGTTATCCTAGCTATTAAAGATTTAAAGAGAAACAAAGCCCTGGGCCCTAATGGATTTCCGGGCTCCTTTTATAAGGACCTTCAAAGATCTGTAGCACCACAATTAGTAACAATATTTAATAATATTCTGCAGGGAGTGGATATACCACAGGATATTTTGACTGTGAGGGTGACAGTTATTCCAAAACCGGGGAAATGCAAACAATATTGTCAAAATTATAGGCCAATTTCTCTAATGAATCAGGACCTTAAGTTATTCAATAAAATCTTAGCAAATCGACTAGCTATCCTCATCAAAAATGTAATAAATATGGATCAAGTAGGATTTATAGCACAAAGAGAGGCCCCAGATAATGTAAGAAAGGTTATAGATTTGATAAATCTGACATCAAATAGGGGAGTGCCTTCTCTGTTCCTTACCCTGGATGCAGAGAAGGCATTCAACAGGGTCAATTAGGATTATATGCTAGCAGTCCTAAATAAAGTGGGAATAAGGGGTCCATTCTATGTGGGGTTAAAGAAGTTGTATTCCACTCCAGATGCATTTATCAGACTCTCAGGATACCAGTCGAATCAAATAATAATCAGAAATGGGACCAGACATGGCTGCCCATTGTCCCCGTTACTATTCGCACTTTGCATTGAACCCTTAGCACAAAGAATTAGAGACAACTCCAATATAACAGGAATTAAAGTAGGTGAAAAAGAATACAAAATATCATTATTTGCTGATGACGTCATCCTCGCAGTCACTAAGCCTTTGTTATCCCTCCCAGTAATATACTCAGAGAAAGATAAATTTGGTTCATTGTCGGGTTACAAGGTAAACGAGAGTAAATGTGAGGCCCTGGATATCCACCTACCTAAACACACTAAAAAATTATTAGAGATGAACTTTGCTTTCTCCTGGGCAAAGACATCCATCAAATATTTAGACATTCACCTTACAAGAAATGTGCATAATCTTTATAAAGAAAATTATACAGTTATATTTAACTAGGTTAAAGGACTGTTATTCACGTGGGCTAAACATAAACTTTCATTATATGGCAGAATTATGTCTATCAAAATGACGTTATTACCCAAAATCCTTTATTTATTTTGCTCACTCCCAATAAATGTACCGGTAACAGAGTTACAAACGATACAGAAGGAAACCCTTAAATTTATATGGCAAGGGAAAAGGGCGAGAATCAACAAAGACACTATGGCCAGACATAAAATTTCCTATTATTATGCATCTAGAATGGCCCAAACTATCCAATGGCATAGAACGACAAAGACTCCACAATGGGTTCAATTAGAAACAGATATCATGGAGATGGGAAGGTTAGATAGACTGCTATGGGCAGATAAGCAAAATAGACCTCATTCTATAAGACAGTATGTAGCGATACACCATACCATCCTTTTATGGGATAAATTGACCAAGACTTTTACATTAATCAACAGTCGGTCTCAGGCAACACCCTTAATACCCATCAATTCAATAAATCTCAATTACAGGGAAAGTGGGAAAACAAGGGCCTATATCGCATTGCAGACACACTTGTACATAACAAGATACTAACTTTCAAACAATATGAAGATCTAGGGGATCTGGACAGAAACCTTTGGTTTCATTATCTACAACTCAAATCCAGAGTACAGGAGATATTAGGGAACACAATGAGACCACATAGCACTATTTATAAGTCACTATGTTTATCAAAAGAATACAAGAAGGGCATAATTACTTTATTATAACCAATTTTTAACATCAAAGATAGGGATAAAAAAAATAGTACAATGATAAAATGGGAAAAAGAACTAGGTAGATCCTGGTCAGTAGAGACCTGGACAGAAAATATCCAGAAAGGCCTTAAATTTTCCCCCAATGCAGCGTTAAAAGAAAACTATCTCAAGGTATTACATAGGTGGTATATCTATCCTACTAGATTGGCCAAGGCAGAGGATCGTGAACATCACCTTTGCTACAGAGGCTGTGATGAAATGGGCACCTACTTACACATGTGGTGGCACTGTGACAGGGTCAAGCGGGTATGGGATTTTATCTCAAACTATTTAAGTGCAATACTAGAATCAGATATAGCCCTTTCCCCAGAGCAGGCCCTATTGCATTTTCCGCTAGAAGGACCTCTAAAGAGGCACTCCAAATTAATCAATATGATATGTACTGTCACGCGCATGTGTATAGCTAAATTTTGGAAAATGGATATTCCCTCCTTTGATTATATCAAAAAGAGAATAGAATACCAACTTTTAAACACCAAAGACCGTTTCATTGAAATCTGGGAACCATACATTATGCATATCGAAGGGGTTAGACGGATTAGACAGAACGTCATATAGAAGGAAAGCGTTAGAGGGAATAATGTGTGAGAACTGATTCCTATTGATTGTGGTTGGATGACATATAGCATGTTTGATATAATGATAAATATTATTCGGAGTAAAATCCCGACATGTGTATAATGACTATGATTATTTTACAGTCTGAACCTGTTTTGTTTATGAGTTCATTTGTATTAAGATGTTTTAATATGAAAAATCAATAAAAAATATTTAAAAAAAAAAAAAAGTTATACTCAGCTGCTCCCAGCTGCAGGTAAGAAAAAATAATCTTCCTTTAACTGAATAGGAAAATAAGATGAGTGTGCATAAAAGCTCACTCCCTTAGCTGTCCCGGGACAGGCATACTGATTTGCTGCTCAGAAGTCCTTTACAATGGGATGTGGCTACTGAGAAACTTTTGAGGTAAAATATCTTTCTTTTTTACATAGAGATGTTCAGGTGATATTTTCTAGTCAGCTTTTTACAGCTATACTGCATCTCTTTCAAGTGTTTCAACATTTGGGTATCATGGCCCTTTAAGTTTTTCAAAATCCAGTGAGTGCTGTCTTTATAATTGGACTATGTGTATCGTTTGATACAGCACCCTGGTACTTGCTTACCTTCAACTGGAGGATTAGAGTTCAAGCCCTTACTCTGGACATTTTGTATATATATATATATATATATATATATATATATATATATATATATATACACAGTATATATATATATATAGTATATATATATACAGTGGGGCAAAAAAGTATTTAGTCAGCCACCAATTGTGCAAGTTCTCCCACTTAAGAAAATGAGAGAGGCCTGTAATTTTCATCATAGGTATGCCTCAACTATGAGAGACAAAATGTGGAAACAAATCCAGACAATCACATTGTCTGATTTGGAAAGAATTTATTTGCAAATTATGGTGGAAAATAAGTATTTGGTCAATATCAAACGTTCATCTCAATACTTTGTTATATATCCTTTGTTGGCAATGACAGAGGTCAAACGTTTTCTGTAAGTCTTCACAAGGTTGTCACACACTGTTGCTGGTATGTTGGCCCATTCCTGCATGCAGATCTCCTCTAGAGCAGTGATGTTTTGGGACTGTCGCTGGGCAACATGGACTTTCAACTCCCTCCAAAGGTTTTCTATAGGGTTGAGATCTGGAGATTTGCTAGGCAACTCCGGGACCTTGAAATGTTTGGGATCATTGTCATGCTGAAAGACCCAGCCACGTTTCATGTTCAATGCCCTTGCTGATGGAAGGAGGTTTGCACTCAAAATCTCACGATACATGGCCCCATTCATTCTTTCATGTACACGGATCAGTCGTCCTGTTCCCTTTGCAGAGAAACAGCCTCAAAGCATGATGTTGCCACCCCCATGCTTCACAGTAGGTATGGTGTTCTTTGGTTGCAACTCAGCATTCTCTCTCCTCCAAACACGACGAGTTGTGTTTCTACCAAACAGTCCTACTTTGGTTTAATATGACCATATGACATTCTCCCAATCCGCTTCTGGATCATCCAAATGATCTCTAGCATACTTCAGACGGGCCCGGACATGTACTGGCTTAAGCAGGGGGACACGTCTGGCACTGAAGGATCTGAGTCCCTGGCGGCGTAGTGTGTTACTGATGGTAGCCTTTGTTACGTTGGTCCCAGCTCTCTGCAGGTCATTCACTAGGTCCCCCCGTGTGGTTCTGGGATGTTTGCTCACCGTTCTTGTGATCATTTTGACCCCACGGGGTGAGATCTTGCATGGAGCCCCAGATCGAGGTAGATTATCAGTGGTCTTGTATGTCTTCCATTTTCTAATTATTGCTCCCACAGTTGATTTCTTCACACCAAGCTGCTTGCCTATTGCAGATTCAGTCTTCCCAACTTGGTGCAGGTCTACAATTTTGTTTCTGGTGTCCTTCAACAGCTCTTTGGTCTTCACCATAGTGGAGTTTGGAGTGTGACTGAGGTTGTGGACAGGTGTCTTTTATACTGATAACAAGTTCAAACAGGTTCCATTAATACAGGTAATGAGTGGAGGACAGAGGAGGCTCTTAAAGAAGAAGATACAGGTCTGTGAGAGCCAGAAATCTTGCTTGTTTGTAAGTGACCAAATACTTATTTTCTACCATAATATGCAAATAAATTCTTTCCAAATCAGACAATGTGATTGTCTGAATTTGTTTCCACATTTTGTCTCTCATAGTTGAGGTATACCTATGATGAAAATTACAGGCCTCTCTCATCTTCTTAAGTGGGAGAACTTGCACAATTGGTGGCTGACTAAATACTTTTTTGCTCCACTGTATATATATATATATATATATATATATATATATATACACAACTATTTGCTCTTTAGGAAACCTTTATACTTATATAATTATTAAGCCAGTAAGAAACCATTTTCCAATACTGATAGATCCTAGGGCAATACCAGAAACAGTGTAGAATATCCGCTTGAGAGGCGTGGCAATTTATTTGTAAGGGTTTCTAAATATATATTACCTACATTTTTCATGATCATTTTATACCAAGTTGAAATTGAAAAATGACTGGCCCTATAGATTTGTAAACCAGCCTCAATTATCCCTAAATCCAGGCCGCAAGCTTGGTTGTGCGTTAAATGGTTAAGGAATTGCCTAACCTGCAGAAACCCAAAAAAGTGATGTCTCGGTAGACCAAATTCTTCTAGAAATTTGTATAAATGATTTCATCATTCCTGTCTCTTTATCCAATAATTGTACTATGTATTTGAGGCCTTTTCTTTTCCACAAATGAAATATACCAAAACTGAGGCGGGGAGAGAAGTCAGGGTGTCCTAGAATTGTAAGATAAATCTGAAATTTAATTTTGAGAGCAGTACAACATTTTTGCCATGCATTTATTATGTTACTTATTATTTTTATATTTCAAATTTGTAAAGGTGATTTGGCTATTGGAATTTGAAGAATAGCTTTTAAAGAGAATGGTTTTATTAAACTCTCTTCTATCTCTAAGAAAGAGAAATGGCTAATTTCTGTAATCCAGTCAACTGCTATTTTTACCATAGTAACCTGATTATATAATTTAATGATGAAAAAAAACATTTAGTACAGCTCACCTCAAATAGCTAATATTTATATTTTTATAGTGCAACCTAGAAATAAACGTATATCAAAATAGGTAAAATAGAGAGTAGACCACACAAACAAGTACAGTCTAAAAGGCTAGGCAAATAGCACCTATAAATAGTAATAAAAAAATAATAACAAGCAAAACTAATTGGAATGCGTGCAAAAGATTACTTTATAATATCAAGATATATCAATGTACATAATAATAAAAAATTATCCCATTCATACAGCCATATACACATACGCACACATACTAAGGGGGTCCCCCAAAAAATCAAAGCGCTTGTGAACAACTGTAGTGGTGCACCACAAAACAAAGCAGAGCATACCGTCCTTTAAATGGAGTCAATGAAAAAGCAGCGATGGGTGCAATTCAGCAGAAAGTTGTTAAAGCTTTAGCATGATGGTCATGAGTATAGCAGGTTTAGTAGTCACAGCAGATGCAATATCACAGCATATAGTTCATAGAGTGCTGGTATCATCCCATTCAAGGCTGTAGCTTACAATCACATTCATCAAGCGAAATAACAAGCCATTCAGGATCGTCCGCTGGGAGAGAGAAGGGGGATTTCCCTAGAGAGGTGCGGTTGCAACAGACCAACGCGTCCCTGTGTGCATTTTACTCCGCTCTCGTGGTCGCTCGGAGCTTCTTCCGGGTTCTGACGTCACTTCACCATCCGGCTCTTTTTATTGGACAGAGGCTGCACCTGACTTTGGGTAAGTATCATCATTCCAAAGCATCCATTCGCCAGGGCATATCTGCTTTCTTCTTATTGGCTCAATCTTTAACTGAGCACGAATTACAAACTAACAATATTCAGAGCTAGATGATTTGAAAAAATAAAAAATGTTACATTTAATCTGCACATTCATTCATATCGTCATCCATACTTACTATACAATTATATACATTTTGCCATTTACGGCAGACAGGAACAGCCTTATTTATTAAATGGCTAAACATTTATCTTATTTGGTAATTACCTCAATATCAAAATAAATATTGTTATTCAAAGAGACCGCCAACATCACAAAAAAGGATAAAGACATGCCTAATTTTAGTACACATCAAAACAGAAAGGAAGGAAAAGGGGCTCATTTCAAAAAAGAGGTGAACTCCATTTTCTCATTTAACCCTTTAGGGGACAGTGTATTTAAGTTGTACATCCACTGGGTTTCTTTTTGCAACATAATCGTGTCAATATCTCCTCCTCTTTTGCTAACTTTTACTGACTCAATTCCAACGAATTGTAAATCATCTATCTTTGATTGCTGATACTGGGCAAAATGCCTAGCAATGGGACTATCAATGTTAAAATCTTTGATGTCATCACGATGTTCAGTAATTCTAGAGCGAAACTCTCTATAGGTTTTTCCCACATAAAAAAGAGGGCATGAACAAGATAAAAGATATATAACTCCTGTAGTTGAGCAATTAATGAAAGATTTTATTTTATAGGTTTTTGTAGTGTTACCTGTAAATGTTTTAGTTTTTTTCCACGAAATCACAGCACACACAATGATTACAGGGTGAGCATCCCACAATTTTTTGAGAGTGTGCTTCCAACCAATTAATATCACGAGTTTGATTACATTCACTACTGACTAACAAGTCTTTCAGATTATTTGCTCTATGTGCTGTCATGAGGGGATAATCCCCAACATATTCATGAAGGACAGGGTCAATTGATAGTAAATGCCAATTTTCTTGCAAAATATTTCGGCTTTTTCCCCAATGAGAATTAAATTTGGTAATTAAACGAATTTTAGTAGCTGCAACATCACTCTTCTGTGTCTTATTTTGAAACAGGAGATTCCTCCTGTCCATGTGCTTGGCTCTAAAAAGAGCTCTCTTAAAGGCAAGGTAAAGTTTGCAATGTTTTTAACTTTGTTTAGTTTTCTAATTAGCCTTGCAATGCAGTCGCTAAGTCCTTTTGAATATTTGCGTGTTTGATTTGAAGTTATTTATATAAAAATATATCTACCTTTTATTGTATTACTCCTCCCCCTTGATACTTCCGATATTTCTGTTCTCATCTTAGAGAACCAACCCACCCGCATTCGACGTCCAGAATTTTGCGCGTTCACGGACCTAGAATCATCTGCGCATGCGCAATTGTCCGTAATTTCTATAGCCAGACTCGGCAGTGCTGTTCATCGCAATTACCTTGAGACGTTACTTGTCGGGCGCATGCGCAGTGAGGTCCGATGACGTCGGATATGCTGTGTTCACCACCACATGGAGAAAGCGGTGATTTGATGCCACTAGGTAAACCAGGTGTCAATCAATTTTATACTAAAGTCGGGCGGACGGGTAATCGTTGCAGAACAAGAGGTAAATATTAGGATTTGAGGCTTATTTTAAAAAATATAATCAAATGATGAATTAAAGTTATACTAAATTTTAATGTTATTGATAAATGTGATGACGATTGCACGCAAGTTTACCTTGCCTTTAACACATCTCTTAGAGTACCCTCTGGCATAGAATCTATCTGACATCTCAACAGCCTGCCTGTTAAAGGTCTGGTCATCAGTGCAGATTTTTCGTAACCGCAAAAATTGCCCGTAAGGGATACTTTTCTTTAGGTTCTCCGGATGATGACAAGCAAGCTGTTGGATGCTGTAGGTTTCCGGTACACTTCTGTTACTACCATACCATTTTTACGACTTACCAAGAGATCCAAAAAACTGATTTCGTTAGCACTATAATTACATGTTAGAAAGATGTTAAGTTCATTTCCATTTAAAATAGATACAAATTGAAGCAATTCCTGCTCAGTTCCATCCCAAAGGATGAGTATGTCATCCACATAACGAATCCAGAGGGCCACATGTGCATCGACCCAGTCCACATGTTCACCAAATACAATGTTGTTTTCCCAACAACCAAGGTTGAGGCAGGCATAGGTCGGTGCACATGTGGCCCCCATGGCCGTTCCTCGCTTCTGTCAAAACAGCTTTCCATTAAAAAGAAAAATATTATTAGTCAAGACAAACTCCAAAAGACTAATTACAAATTGTGTATGTCTGGAGTACCCTAATCCTCTAGTTTCCAAAAAGGATTTACAAGCCTCTATTCCTATGGAATGAGGAATCGAGGAATATAGGGATTCGACATCCAGAGAGACAAGTAGCATACCTTCAGATATCATTATCCCATCAAGTTTTTTAATGACGTCAGTAGAGTTCTGAACAAAAGTTCTAAGTTCATTCACAAAAGGTTTTAAAAAGAAATCCACATATCTGCTAACCCCTTCAGTAGGGCCACCAATCCCGGAAATAATAGGACGACCGGGAGGTTTTTGAAGGGACTTTGGGAGTTTGGGAATCCAGTAAAAAAACGGAATTTTAGGTTTAGCATTGTAAAGGAATCCTTGTTCTTGGGTGGTAATTAAATTTGATCTCCTAGCATCATTAAGGAGAAATAACAACTCATTATGGGATTTTTGAAAATCATCCATGGTGACAGAAACATATTGATCATGATCCAAAAGTTGGCGCATAGCTTCACTAATATAATATTTTTGATCAAGGATCACTACGTTTCCGCCCTTGTCGGCCGGCTTGATTACAAGTTCTTTATGGAACATCAGTTCCTCAAGAGCATGACGTTCTCCTTTAGAGAGATTGTCATTAATAATTCCAGTAAATTGGATTTGTGAAAATTGATCAATGACACTCTGCACAAATACAGCAATGTTGGGAACTGTTGAGAAAGAGGGCATGTACGTGGACTTCTTTCTAAAATCTGTTCTGGGATAAATAGTACTACGCTCACCTGTGGACTCAAAGGCTAGACTCTCTAGATTGTGTAGAGCTTCTCTGTCACCACTACCACTATAATCAATGGTAGTGCGGGGAGTCATTATTTTTTTTAAGTGCAAGTTTCCGTGCAAACAGATTTAGGTCTTTTGTAATCTCAAATAGATCCAATTTATTTGACGGACAAAAACTTAAACCCTTTTCCAGGAGTTTTATGTGTTGCTGATTTAAAGGGAAAGAGGACAAGTTAACTATATTAGATGTTTGATCACCAGGTGGCTCACCTAAAATAGATGAAATACCAGGCTCTAATTGAACCTCAGCCTGTTTCTGGTGATCATGTAGTGTCCCCTGTTTCTCCTCCCTCTCCCATCTCTCCTTTCTTGAGGGGGCCTTCGCGTGTCTCCGCTTCCCCCCTCTCCTAGTCCTACTCCTAAAGGGCGTGGCTCCTGCTTAGATTCTAAACTTATATTTTCAGGATCAGAGTCAGCTTCTGAGCCATCAGTTCCTGAGTCATAGTAGTTCCTACTAATAAATCTATTCCGATAGATATATACTTTATTTCTCTTATAGTCATCCTGATCTCTAATGAGTTTGCGTCTTTTTCTTAATTTAATCTCACTTTGCAACTTCTCAATCAGTTTATGGGTCTCTTTATTTAACTTATCAAAAGATGAGTCATTAACATAATATTGCAGCTTGTCATAGATAGTATCAACCTCAACTTTACATTGTTCTAATTATTTCTCATCCTCAGCAATCATTAAGGTAATTAGATCCAATGAACATTTTGTTAAAATTTCATTCCATTTGATGAGAAATTCATTATTCGCATCAATTCCTCTCAAGTTAATTCTGGGGTCTAATCTGATCCTAAGTCCTCTAGGTATAATTTCCATTTTAAGATAATTAGATAAACTTTGATATTCCCATTTAACTTTCACCTGTTTAGTTAGCTTTTTTTTGTAACATTTAAAGGCCGAAACCACATCATTAATGAGTTCCTCCTCCCCTTCAATCTGAGCACTCTCCTTCAATGTAAATGCCTCTGAAATATCAGTGTTCCAACGTTCATCAGTCAGTTTAAATGCCATTGTGATGTCAACAATCTCTACAAATGCACAATATTCCAAATATTCAAATTGTTTAATTAGATTAAACACATATATTTAAATAGTCAAGGAGCAAATCTAAAAAAGTAACAAAATATTTGTGTAGTACATAGAAGGAGCAATTACTAGAAACTCAACGGTTACAAGAACTCCTATTTAGAGCTAATATGTGAAAACAGGAAAAAAACATTTCGTACAGCTCACCTCAAGTAGCTAATATTTATATTTTTATAGTACTATAAAAACTTATAAAATAAAATCTTTCATTAATTGCTCAACTACAGGAGTTATATATCTTTTATCTTGTTCATGCCCTCTTTTTTATGTGGGAAAAACCTATAGGGAGTTTCGCTCTAGAATTACTGAACATCGTGATGACATCAAAGATTTTAACATTGATAGTCCCATTGCTAGGCATTTTGCCCAGTATCACCAATCAAAGATTAGATGATTTACAATCTGTTGGAATTGAGTCAGTAAAAGTTAGCAAAAGAGGAGGAGATATTGACACGATTATGTTGCAAAAAGAAACCCAGTGGATGTACAACTTAAATACACTGTCCCCTAAAGGGTTAAATGAGAAAATGGAGTTCACCTCTTTTTTGAAATGAGCCCCTTTTCCTTCCTTTCTGTTTTGACGTGTACTAAAATTAGGCATGTCTTTATGCTGTTTTGTGATGTTGGCGGTCACTTTGAATAACAATATTTATTTTGATATTGAGGTAATTACCAAATAAGATAAATGTTTAGCCATTTAATAAATTAGGCTGTTCCTGTCCGCCGTAAATGGCAAAATGTATATAATTTTATAGTAAGTATGGATGACGATATGAATGAATTTGTAGATTAAATGTAACATTTTTTATTTTTTCAAATCATCTAGCTCTGAATATTGTTAGTTTGTAATTCATGCTCAGTTAAAGATTGAGCCAATAAGAAGAAAGCAGATATGCCCTGGCGAATGGATGCTTTGGAATGATGATACTTACCCAAAGTCAGGTGCAGCCTCTGTCCAATAAAAAGAGCCGGATGGTGAAGTGACGTCAGAACCCGGAAGAAGCTCCGAGCGACCACGAGAGCGGAGTGAAACGCGCACAGGGAAGCATTGGTCTGTCGCAACCGCACCTCTCTGAGGAAATCCCCCTTCTCTCTCCCAGCGGACGATCCTCTTAGCTGAAGTGATGTTGGCTGTGTTCCTTTGTGGATAAGTATTGCCTTGATTTCAGCAACATCTGACACGCCGCTCAATGCGGTTGAACTGTGTTTGTTCATAAGCATTATTAGCACCTTGTTCATGGAACATTCATATGATAATTGTGGTGCAGTGCCTTACTAATTTGCTATGAGGATACCTGGTTTAGCCTGAATGGCTTGTTATTTTGCTTGATGAATGTGATTGTAAGCTACAGCCTTGAATGGGATGATACCAGCCCTCTATGAACTATATGCTGTGATATTGCATCTGTTGTTACTACTAAACCTGCTATACTCATGACCATCATGCTAAAGCTTTAACAACTTTCTGCTTGATTGCATCCATCACTGCTTTTTCATTGACTCCATTTAAAGGACGGTATGACCTGTTTTGTTTTGTGGTGCACCACTACAGTTGTTCACAAGCGCTTTGATTTTTTGGGGGACCCCCTTAGTATGTGTGCGTATGTGTATATGGCTGTATGAATGGGAGAATTTTTTATTATTATGTACATTGATATATCTTGATATTATAAAGTAATCTTTTGCACGCATTCCAATTTGTTTTGCTTGTTATTATTTTTTGATTACTATTTATAGGTGCTATTTGCCTAGACTTTTAGACTGTACTTATTTGTGTGGACTACTCTCTATTTTACCTATTTTGATATATAATTTAATATTAGGGAGTCCATACCCCAGAATTTTTTTTATCCAAATACAATAATTTTTTTGATAGTCTCGCCCTCTTCCCCCATAAAAAAATGTTACAATCTTGTTCATATTTCTTTAAGTCTAAATTTTTGAAAAAAATAGGTAAATTTTGTAGTAAGTATAACAAGCGGGGGAATAAAAAAGTTTTCAGAATTGTAATTCTAGCTAATAAGGAACTAGGTAATGGTCTCCACCTTTATATCAAGATTTTACTTTCGTTAAAAAATTTAAAATAATTTAAACTATACCATAGGCTAGGGTTGGTACTTAAATATAATCCTATTTATTTAATTTGTTCTACCTCTTGAAAGGGTGATTAAAAGCCTGACCTACGGAACGCTTGATCCATAATATTTCTGATTTCCCTTGGTTGACTTTATAGCCTGAGAATGAGCCAAATTCATTAATTAGTTCTATTAAAGGACACTGAACCCACATTTTTTCTTTCGTGATTCAGATAGAGCATGCAATTTTAAGCAACTTTCTAATTCAATCCTATTATCAATTTTTCGTCTGAGTCTGAGTCTGGTTGATATTGATTCTATTGAGAGATTAAATAATAATGGTGACAGGGGGCACCCCTGTCTAGTCCCCTTTGTTAACACTATTTTTGGGGATAATTGCCCATTTATTTATGGCCCGAGCACAATAGGCACCTTGCGCATGCGCAAAAGACGGTTACGAGTAACTTAGAACAATTACAGGGAACACAGGAATATAATGATGTCACAGATGATGAAAAAGTGGCGGAGCTACACAGACATTTTAAAACAGCAGCCAGGGGAAAAGTGATTTTACTTGAAAACGGAATATCGTTAAAAACTGGCATCTATTTGGAAAAAACGATCTATGCCCACTTTATAGATATATGTTAAAACTATTTTTGTGTTGACTGTCCCTTTAAACATGTTAAAAATGTCCATTTTGTCTTTGAAATGGTTTAATATTTTCTTTTGTCTGATTGGCTGCTGCTTAACATGTGACTTCTCAGCGTGTATTCTGGGAGATGCGGTTCAGTATTGAACTGACCGTTGTTCCCCTCCCATTTACCGCCTGTGCAGCTGTTGCTGGGTGAGTGAGTTAGGCTGTGTGTATTGTGTGATAAAAAGTTTTAGTCACTTTCTAGTCTTCTTAAAAAGTTTATAATTGTTATAAATGTTGTTGCTTTATTGTATGTTATTTACCTGATTGTGCCAAGCAATGGGGTAATAAGTGCTGTGCTGTTTAACTCTTTGTGTTACAGAAGGGTTAATACACACTGTGTAGCTCTATGTGCTAGTGAAGGGTTAATACCCACTACAGATGTCTGTGCTAGTGAATGGGTTAATACCCACTACAGATGTCTATGCTAGTGAATGGGTTAATACACACTGTGCTACTCACTGTGCTAGTGAAGGGTTAATACACACTGTGCTGCTCTCTGTGCTAGTGAAGGGGTTAATACACATGATGCTGCTCTCTGTGCTAGTGAAGGGTTAATACACATTGTGCTGCTCTCTGTGCTAGTGAAGGGTTAATACACACTGCGCTGCTCACTGTGCTAGGGATACGGTTAATGTACAATGTGCTCTCTGTGCTAGTGAAGGGTTAATACACTGTGCTGCTCTCTGTGCTAGTGAAGGGTTAATACACACTGTGCAGCTCTTTCTTAGTGAAGGGTTAATACACTGTGCTGCTCTCTGTGCCAGTGAAGGGTTTATACACACTGTGCAGCTCTTTCTTATTGAAGGGTTAATACACACTGTGCTGCTCTCTGTGCTAGTGAAGGGATAATACACACTGTGCTGCTCTCTGTGCCAGTGAAGGGTTAATACACACTGTGCAGCTCTATGTGCTAGTGAAGGGTTAATACACACTGTGCTGCTCTCTGTGCTAGTGAAGGGTTAATACACACTGTGCTGCTCTCTGTGCTAGTGAAGGGTTAATACACACTGTGCTGCTCTCTGTGCTAGTGAAGGATTATTACACACTGTGTTGCTCTCTGTGTTAGTGAAGGGTTAATACAAACTGTGTTGCTCTCTTTGATAGTGAAGGGGTTAATACACACTGTGCAACTCTCTGTGCTAGTGAAGGGTTAATACACTGTTCTGCTCTCTTTGTTAGTGAAGGGGTTAACACACTGTTTTGCTCTGTGTGATAGCAAAGGGTTTAATACAGACTGTGTTGCTCTGTGTGATAGTGAAGGAGTTAATACACACTGTGCTGCTCTCTGTGCTAGTGAAGGGTTAATACACACTGTGCAGCTCTCTGTGCCAGTGAAGGGTTAATACACACTGTGCTGCTCTCTGTGCTAGTGAAGGGTTAATACACACTGTGCTGCTCTCTGTGCTAGTGAAGGGTTAATACACACTATACTGCTCTCTGTGCCAGTGAAGGGTTTAATACACACTGTGCTGCTCTCTGTGCTAGTGAAGGGGTTTATACACACTGTGCTGCTCTCTGTGCTAGTGAAGGGTTAATACACACTGTGCTGCTCTCTGTGCTAGTGAAGGGTTAATACACACTGTGCTGCTCTCTGTGCTAGTGAAGGGTTAATACACACTGTGCTGCTCTCTGTGCTAGTGAAGGGTTAATACACACTGTGCTGCTCTCTGTGCTAGTAAAGGGTTAATACACACTGTGCTGCTCTCTGTGCTAGTAAAGGGTTAATACACAGTCTCCCTGATTGTAATAGCGGCTCCCTGATGCCAGCAAATGGAGAGCAATCTCCCTGAAACTCCAAGTACCATGATTCAATGGGGCCCAAATCCGGAAAAGTGTTTCTTTAAGGAAGGCCTTTAGTTGCTGGGACGTTATAGAACCCTCAAAGCATCAGTAACCAAAAAGACCCCACTGATTTTAATAAAATATAACACAAATACTTCCTTATTTACTGCACATAATTAAACTTCGTATTCTAAATTATTTGAGCATTCAACAAGCGTAGGATCACTGGAAAATAGGTTTGTTGTATGTGGTTGTGCAATAAAGCTACTTTTTTTTAAATGTGACTTTATTGGGAAACTACTTTAATGATAAGTCTCTATCTTATTTAGGGTTTAAAGGTGTCCAAAATATAACTGAGAGAGGGGGGGGGGGTGCAGTAGCGGGAGAAGCCACCTCCCTGAAATTAGTTTTTGCAGGTTGGGATGTCTGTCTCTGTGCTAGTGAAGGGTTAATACACACTGTGTTACTCTCTGTGCTAGTGAATGGTTAATGCACACTGTGTTACTCTCTGTGCTAGTGAATGGTTAATGCACACTGTGTTACTCTCTGTGCTAGTGAAGGGTTAATACACAATGTACTGCTCTCTGACTGTGCTATAGAAGCATACCCCCCAACTGTCCCAATTTTTGCGGGACAGTCCCGATTTTAGGGGTCTATCCCCCTGTCCCGGGTTGCTAGCCATTTGTCCCGATTTGCCCCAGGCATTAAAAAAACATTTTTTTTTTTTTTTTTTTAAATTCTATTGGGCCCATACTCAGAAGCAGCTGGCTTTGCTCTCACAGGGTTAGATACCTGTTAGATTCCCTGTGGAAAAGGAATGGTGTGTGGGTTAATGGTGTGTGGGAGTATGAAGGCTGTATACACTCTGACCATGGGTAATGGTGACCTCTCTAACCTACCTCTGGTAGTGATGATGTCTAACTCCTGATGATAATAGTAGCATGCCTTCAGTTTTATACAATGAGCAGTGCTAATACCAGGGTAACAAACAGTGGCAGCCGCAGACTGCCAGCTAATGTGCTTGCCAACCCCAGGACCCCATACAATGAATTACAGATAACTATATATGATGTATTGTGTGTGTCTATCTGTATCCATAACTGTGTGTGTGTATCTGTATGTATAAGTTTATGCTATGTAGTGTGTGTGTGTCTGCATGTATAAGTGTATGCTGCCTGTATAAGTGTATGCTATGTAATGTGTGTGTGTCTGCCTGTATAAGTGTATGCTATGTAGTGTGTGTGTGTCTGCATGTATAAGTGTATACTATGTAGTGTCTGTGTATCTGCATGTATAAGTGTATGCTATGTAATGTGTGTGTGTGTGTATCTGCCTGTATAAGTGTATGCTATGTAGTGTGTGTGTATCTTCATGTGTAAGTGTATGCTATGAAGTGTGTGTGTGTCTGCCTGTATAAGTGTATGCTATGTAGTGTGTGTGTATTTGCATGTGTAAGTGTATGCTATGTAGTGTGTGTGTATCTTCATGTATAAGTGTATGCTATGTAGTGTCTGTGTATCTGCATGTTTAAGTGTATGCTATGTAGTGTGTGTATCTGCATGTATAAATGTAAGCTATGTAGTGTGTGTATGTGTATCTGCATGTATAAGTGTGTGCTATGTAGTGTGTGTGTGTGTCTGCATGTATAAGTGTATACTATGTAGTGTCTGTGTATCTGCATGTATAAGTGTATGCTATGTAGTGTCTGTGTATCTGCATGTATAAGTGTATACTATGTAGTGTCTGTGTATCTGCATGTATAAGTGTATGCTATGTAGTGTGTGTGTGTGTCTGCATGTGTAAGTGTATGCTATGTAGTGTGTGTGTATCTGCATGTGTAAGTGTATGCTATGTAGTGTGTGTGTATCTGCATGTATAAGTGTATTCTATGTAGTGTATGTGTATCTGCATGTATAAGTGTATGCTATGTAGTGTCTGTGTATCTGCATGTATAAGTGTATGCTATGTAGTAAGTGTGTATCTGCATGTATAAGTGTATGCTATGTAGTGTGTGTATATCTGCATGTATAAGTGTATGCTATGTAGTGTGTGTGTATCTGCATGTATAAGTGTATGCTATGTAGTGTGTGTGTGTATCTGCATGTATAAGTGTATGCTATAGACTAGAGTGTGTGTGTATCTGTATGTATAAGTGTATGCTATGTAGTGTCTGTGTATCTGCATGTGTAAGTGTATGCTATGTAGTGTCTGTGTATCTGCATGTGTAAGTGTATGCTATAGAGTGTGTGTGTATCTGTATGTATAAGTGTATACTATGTAGTGTGTGTGTATGCTATGTAGTGTCTGTGTATCTGCATGTATAAGTGTATGCTATAGAGTGTGTGTGTATCTGTATGTATAAGTGTATACTATGTAGTGTGTGTGTATGCTATGTAGTGTCTGTGTATCTGCATGTATAAAGTGCAGCTGGAATGCACTAGTAGAGGATATGACAGTGACAATGGGCTCAGTGCTAGTGAAAGTGCTAATATATATTGTGTAGCTTTATGTATATAGTGTAGCTGTAATGTACTAGTAGAGGATATGACAGTGACAATGTGCTCAGTGCTAGTGAAAGTGCTAATATATATAGTGTAGCTTTATGTATATAGTGTAGCTGTAATGCACTAGTAGAGGATATGGCAGTGACAATGTGCTCAGTGCTAGTGAAAGTGCTAATATATATTGTGTAGCTTTATGTATATAGCGTAGCTGTAATGCACTAGTAGAGGATATGACAGTGACAATGGGCTCAGTGCTAGTGAAAGTGCTAATATATATTGTGTAGCTTTATGTATATAGTGTAGCTTTATGTATATAGTGCAGCTGTAATGCACTAGTAGAGGATATGACAGTGACAATGGGCTCAGTGCTAGTGAAAGTGCTAATATATATTGTGTAGCTTTATGTATATAGTGCAGCTGTAATGCACTAGTAGAGGATATGACAGTGACAATGGGCTCAGTGCTAGTGAAAGTGCTAATATATATTGCGTAGCTTTATGTATATAGTGTAGCTTTATGTATATAGTGCAGCTGTAATGCACTAGTAGAGGATATGACAGTGACAATGGGCTCAGTGCTAGTGAAAGTGCTAATATATATTGTGTAGCTTTATGTATATAGTGCAGCTGTAATGCACTAGTAGAGGATATGACAGTGACAATGGGCTCAGTGCTAGTGAAAGTGCTAATATATATTGTGTAGCTTTATGTATATAGTGCAGCTGTAATGCACTAGTAGAGGATATGACAGTGACAATGGGCTCAGTGCTAGTGAAAGTGCTAATATATATTGTGTAGCTTTATGTATATAGTGTAGCTGTAATGCACTAGTAGAGGATATGACAGTGACAATGGGCTCAGTGCTAGTGAAAGTGCTAATATATATTGTGTAGCTTTATGTATATAGTGTAGCTGTAATGCACTAGTAGAGGATATGACAGTGACAATGGGCTCAGTGCTAGTGAAAGTGCTAATATATATTGTGTAGCTTTATGTATATAGTGCAGCTGTAATGCACTAGTAGAGGATATGACAGTGACAATGGGCTCAGTGCTAGTGAAAGTGCTAATATATATTGTGTAGCTTTATGTATATAGTGTAGCTGTAATGCACTAGTAGAGGATATGACAGTGACAATGTGCTCAGTGCCAGTGAAAGTGCTAATATATATTGTGTAGCTTTATGTATATAGTGTAGCTGAAATGTACTAGTAGAGGATATGACAGTGACAATGGGCTCAGTGCCAGTGAAAGTGCTAATATATATTGTGTAGCTTTATGTATATAGTGTAGCTGTAATGCACTAGTAGAGGATATGACAGTGACAATGTGCTCAGTGCCAGTGAAAGTGCTAATATATATTGTGTAGCTTTATGTATATAGTGTAGCTGTAATGTACTAGTAGAGGATATGCCAGTGACAATGTGCTCAGTGCTAGTGAAAATGCTAATATATATTGTGTAGCTTTATGTATATAGTGCAGCTGTAATGCACTAGTAGAGGATATGACAGTGACAATGGGCTCAGTGCTAGTGAAAGTGCTAATATATATTGTGTAGCTTTATGTATATAGTGCAGCTGTAATGCACTAGCAGAGGATATGACAGTGACAATGGGCTCAGTGCTAGTGAAAGTGCTAATATATATTGTGTAGCTTTATGTATATAGTGTAGCTGTAATGTACTAGTAGAGGATATGACAGTGACAATGGGCTCAGTGCTAGTGAAAGTGCTAATATATATTGTGTAGCTTTATGTACATAGTGTAGCTGTAATGCACTAGTAGAGGATATGACAGTGACAATGTGCTCAGTGCTAGTGAAAGTGCTAATATATATAGTGTAGCTTTATGTGTATAGTGTAGCTGTAATGCACTAGTAGAGGATATGACAGTGACAATGGGCTCAGTGCTAGTGAAAGTGCTAATATATATTGTGTAGCTTTATGTATATAGTGTAGCTGTAATGCACTAGTAGAGGATATGACAGTGACAATGTGCTCAGTGCTAGTGAAAGTGCTAATATATATAGTGTAGCTTTATGTGTATAGTGTAGCTGTAATGTACTAGTAGAGGATATGACAGTGACAATGTGCTCAGTGCTAGTGAAAGTGCTAATATATATTGTGTAGCTTTATGTATATAGTGTAGCTTTATGTATATAGTGTAGCTGTAAGGCACTAGTAGAGGATATGACAGTGACAATGTGCTCAGTGCTAGTGAAAGTGCTAATATATATAGTGTAGCTTTATGTATATAGTGTAGCTGTAAGGCACTAGTAGAGGATATGACAGTGACAATGTGCTCAGTGCTAGTGAAAGTGCTAATATATAGTGTGTAGCTTTATGTATATAGTGTAGCTGTAATGCACTAGTAGAGGATATGACAGTGACAATGTGCTCAGTGCTAGTGAAAGTGCTAATATATAGTGTGTAGCTTTATGTATATGGTGTAGCTGTAATGCACTAGTAGAGGATATGACAGTGACAATGGGCTCAGTGCTAATGAAAGTGCTAATATATATTGTGTAGCTTTATGTATATAGTGTAGCTGTAATGCACTAGTAGAGGATATGACAGTGACAATGGGCTCAGTTACTAATTCTATGAATTTGCAGCATTTAAACAATGTTAAAAAGCATCCAATTTGTCTTTGAAATGTTTGCATATTTTCTTTTGTCTGATTGGCTGTTAGTTAACATGTGACTTCTCTGCATGTGTTCTGGGAGATGTAGTTCAGT
Organism: Bombina bombina; assembly: GCF_027579735.1. Classification (NCBI taxonomy): domain Eukaryota; kingdom Metazoa; phylum Chordata; class Amphibia; order Anura; family Bombinatoridae; genus Bombina; species Bombina bombina. The sequence goes on from NC_069503.1 coordinate 41,852,289, forward strand.
ATTGAACTGAGCTTTGTTCCCCTCCCATTTACTTCCTGTGCAACCGTAATAACTGGGTGAGTGAGTCAGGCTGTGTATTGTGTGACGTTTTAGTCACTTTTTAGTCTTCTTAAAAAGTTTATAATTGTTATACATGTTGTTCTTTTATTGTATGTTATTTACCTGTTTGTGCTAGTGAAGGGTTAAAACCCACTACAGATTTCTATGCTAGTGAATGGGTTAATACACACTGTGCTGCTCTCTGTGCTAGTGAGGGGTTAATACACACTGTGCTGCTCTCTGTGCTAGTGAGGGGTTAATACACACTGTGCTGATCTCTGTGCTAGTGAAGGGTTAATACACACTGTGCTGCTCTCTGTGCTAGTGAAGGGTTAATACACACTGTGCTGATCTCTGTGCTAGTGAAGGGTTAATACACACTGTGCTGCTCTCTGTGCTAGTGAGGGGTTAATACATACTGTGCTGTTCTCTGTGCTAGTGAGGGGTTAATACACACTGTGCTGCTCTCTGGGCTAGTGAGGGGTTAATACACACTGTGCTGCTCTCTGTGCTAGTGAGGGGTTGATACACACTGTGCTGCTCTCTGTGCTAGTGAGGGGTTAATACACACTGTGCTGCTCTCTGTGCTAGTGAGGGGTTAATACATACTGTGCTGCTCTCTGTGCTAGTGAAGGGTTAATACACACTGTGCTGCTCTCTGTGCTAGTGAGGGGTTAATACATACTGTGCTGTTCTCTGTGCTAGTGAGGGGTTAATACACACTGTGCTGTTCTCTGTGCTAGTGAAGGGTTAATACACACTGTGCTGCTCTCTGTGCTAGTGAAGGGTAAATACACACTGTGCTGCTCTCTGTGCTAGTGAAGGGTAAATACACACTGTGCTGCTCTCTGTGCCAGTGAAGGGTTAATACACACTGTGCTGCTCTCTGTGCCAGTGAAGGGTTAATACACACTGTGCTGCTCTCTGTACTAGTGAAGGGTTAATACACACTGTGCTGCTCTCTGTGCTAGTGAGGGGTTAATACACACTATGCTGCTCTCTGTGCTAGTGAGGGGTTAATACACACTGTGCTGATCTCTGTGCTAGTGAAGGGTTAATACACACTGTGCTGCTCTCTGTGCTAGTGAAGGGTTAATACACACTGTGCTGCTCTCTGTGCTAGTGAGGGGTTAATACATACTGTGCTGTTCTCTGTGCTAGTGAGGGGTTAATACACACTGTGCTGCTCTCTGGGCTAGTGAGGGGTTAATACACACTGTGCTGCTCTCTGTGCTAGTGAGGGGTTAATACACACTGTGCTGCTCTCTGTGCTAGTGAGGGGTTAATACACACTGTGCTGCTCTCTGTGCTAGTGAGGGGTTAATACATACTGTGCTGTTCTCTGTGCTAGTGAGGGGTTAATACACACTGTGCTGCTCTCTGGGCTAGTGAGGGGTTAATACAGAATGTGCAGCTTTCTGTGCTAGTGAAGGGTTAATACACACTGTGCTGCTCTCTGTGCTAGTGAGGGGTTAATACATACTGTGCTGTTCTCTGTGCTAGTGAGGGGTTAATACACACTGTGCTGCTCTCTGGGCTAGTGAGGGGTTAATACAGAATGTGCAGCTCTATGTGCTAGTGAGGGGTTAATACACACTGTGCCAATAGGACAAAGGCCGGGTCTAAGTTTAAAAATATGTCGTTTATTAATACAATAAAATGTATAAGATACAATAAAATATACCTAGAGTACAATAAAAGATATAATCATGGATCCAAGATTTTACAATGAATGGCAACAATAAAAACAAATGTAACAAACCTTGACAAGATCAGTGTTTTAGACTGTCTAAGATTTGGTATGTTGTGTTGGCAATATGTCTGCTAGGGGGTATACCCGTAGTTAGGGTGGCTGTCTGAGATGATTGACAGTGCTAAAAAATGTCTCAAATTGACAGTGCTAATAGGTGTCTTCGATTAAATGTAAAAAATGGTGCAAACAATGGTGTGAACAATGTTGATAAAAAACGTTGTGGATAAAAAACAGTGTGACAATCAGTTTAAAATCAACAATATATAAATTTATGTGGTGTAATCAAACAATAAGGTGATTCATGTGTACTCCAAAAGAAAGTTATAACATGATGGCAAACTCCAAAAAATGATTGGAATAATGAAAAATGAAAAAAGAAAGAAAAAATCCTGAAAACAGTGAACAGTTCAACAACAGTAAGGAATGTCAGAATTGGAAAAAAATGTACTTGTATGTCCCAAACAAATGCAGTAGTTTTTCTCCCAGTGTTACTTCCCAGTGTAATTTCTCCCAAGTGTGAGGTGCAGATAGGACTCCTAAGTGTAGACCCAATCGGTCAGTTCAGTGTTCTGCCATATTGATCCTTTCTGTAAAAACAAGAACAATAATAGTGCAGACGTTTTCCAAAAATAGCTACCTATCAGAGTATCACTTACCAGTCGACGCGTTTCGGTTATGCATTGACCTTTATCAAGACTGGTTTTTGCTAATTCCTTGTGTCTTTTTATACCCTTGTATAATTGTTTATTTTCGTACTACCGGAAGTGCAGTTTCCCACTTCCGGTTTCGGATGGCGATAATTAGTTATATAAAAGAGCTTATCTATTTATCTATTTGCCATTAGTTTATTTAGAGTGGGGATAAAAGCTTGTGTCCTAAATATATACAATTTAGTGTATTTCTTGCTTCCCTCTGATTCCCGATTTTCTAGTGCTTTGATTGGTCGGATTCATTGTGATTCCCGACTTTCTAGGTATCTGATTGGTCGGATTTGGGGCGTATTCTCTATGCTTCTTGCTATTGGTGGTTTGTGTAAAACTTGTGAATAGACTCTAACAGCCTATTATATGTGAAGGTGTGTATTACATCCGTCTTCCTATTGGTCCCTGTATCTTAGTGTGTAAATAGTATGATGACGATTTCTATGCTATTTTCAATGAATATTAGTTGAAAATGTCCCTTTTTGCTCCGGTTTAGGTGGCTGTGAATGGTGTAGAAACTGTGTGTGACAACCACCATTATGAGTCAAATTAAAAAAAAAAAAAAAAAATTAATAATAAAAGTGGAAGTGAGGATTAGGCAATAAAAATATTAGTTAAATATATATATATATATTTACATATTTATATATTGTAACGAATACGATCATACTTTTTGTATTGTGCATTCTTAGCTTTTCGTAATGCTTAAATCTTATGCTGTATTAGACATATTATAAGGTACAATGACATATTTATAATATATATATTTTCAATATTTTTCCATAGACCCGTACTTTATTGATCACAGATCTGTTCTAGATAGAGGGGATTAGATATCACTAGTGCTTTTATTAGTTAATCCTCAGTGATATAATGCTAATTGCTGTTCTTAAAAAGTTTTTAAAATTCTTTCTGATTATCCAGCTGTATTTGTTTTCGAGGAATGGGTTAATGGTTCTTTTTCTAGTAACTGGGTGTTTTGTCTCTTATTTATAAGTGCTCCTATTATGTTATTCTGTTCCCGAATAGAAAAATCCATTTATATTCTTTTATTGGGTTTTGGAGGGCTGATCGTAGGGGCCACTGGCTTAAGGAATTAAAACAACTTATCTGGTCATCTCTATGTTGATTCTTTATTTCTTTTTAGATTAATCAAGCTAGAGAGTATATGAACATAGACTATATTCATTAACGCTAAAATATTCCAATGTACTCGAGGTTTTTGTGGATGAGATCATGTCCCATCTATAGTGTTATTACATATTAGAATATGTGAATGTTCTCAAATATAAGTGTGAATCTCATAGGTGTCCTCATGTGTAAGTATGATGGTCGACATTAACACGGTGAACTGGTCCTATTAAATGGACCGTTCTTAGGTTAGCAATCTGATATATTCAACTGGTCTCCACTTTTGGGGCTAGATAGACAGTTTGAGAGACAGGTTTAGAGATGGTATACAGAGGGAGAAAGATTTGCACATAAATTCTGGTATTTCTTCATCTGTGCCTTCAATTTCTTCAGATATGGCTTCAATTTCTCCAGATAAATGTGGGATATTTGTGACGTTATTCATAAGTTCCTATCTGTAATTATGGTCTTTTTAGTGGAAAGAGTTCTGGTGTTTTTCTTCTTGTGATGAAGTGTTTTCTTATGTAGTCAAATTCTCTTACTTAGATGTGAGCAGGAGTAAATAAGAGTTTCTAAGAGTTTCCTAGGATACTCTTATCTCCCTGAGATATAATATCTGCAGGGTAGCTTTGGTCCTCTCTGATTGCTCTGGTGTTCTTCCATAGCCTTAATTTAGGTTCAATAGATGAGACAGGTCCTCTTTATTATTCAAACACTCTTGGGTGGAGAGAGTCAAGGCGAAATATCCATTTTGACTCCTCAGTGAGTAGTTTTTTCTCCTGGTTGCCTCCTCTCCAATCTCTTGGTACTTTTTGTATTCCCATATATGTCAGTGTTTTGATGTTTCCTTGATGTTTCTCTGTGAAATGCTTATACAATGCGGTCTCTTTATTAAGTTTTTCGATACACAGCAAATGTTCGCGTATCCTGTCTCTTAGTGGTCTGGACGTTTGTCCCACATATTGGAGACCGCATGGGCATTCGAGGAGGTATATGACGTCCTTATCTTGACACTTTATTAGTTCTTTGATCTTGTATTTTTCTTTATTATTTTGTGATTGGAACGTTGTAGATTTTTTGCCACATTTGCATGCCTTGCATGTGTGACAAGGAAAAAAACCTTTTATTATTTTCCCAAATATGTCTTTCATTCCAGAATGTTTTACCTTTTTGATACTTGGGGCTAGTTTGTTTTTCAAGTTGTTTGTCCTTCTATATACAAACTTTGGTCGTAGAGGTAATTTCTCTCCTAGGATGTCATCATCCTTCAATATGTTCCAATGCTTCCTAAAAATATCTTCGATAACCCGACTGTTTTCACTGTACTCTGTTATCAGTGGTATATCCAGGATCCCGTTGTCATTATTTCCACTGGATTTTTCCTTGTATTTGGTCAGTTCCTTTCTTTCAATTTTTCGGACCTCTTCTATCTAGAACAGATCTGTGATCAATAAAGTACGGGTCTATGGAAAAATATTGAAAATATATATATTATAAATATGTCATTGTACCTTATAATATGTCTAATACAGCATAAGATTTAAGCATTACGAAAAGCTAAGAATGCACAATACAAAAAGTATGATCGTATTCGTTACAATATATAAATATGTAAATATATATATATATATTTAACTAATATTTTTATTGCCTAATCCTCACTTCCACTTTTATTATTAATTTTTTTTTTTTTTTTTAATTTGACTCATAATGGTGGTTGTCACACACAGTTTCTACACCATTCACAGCCACCTAAACCGGAGCAAAAAGGGACATTTTCAACTAATATTCATTGAAAATAGCATAGAAATCGTCATCATACTATTTACACACTAAGATACAGGGACCAATAGGAAGATGGATGTAATACACACCTTCACATATAATAGGCTGTTAGAGTCTATTCACAAGTTTTACACAAACCACCAATAGCAAGAAGCATAGAGAATACGCCCCAAATCCGACCAATCAGATACCTAGAAAGTCGGGAATCACAATGAATCCGACCAATCAAAGCACTAGAAAATCGGGAATCAGAGGGAAGCAAGAAATACACTAAATTGTATATATTTAGGACACAAGCTTTTATCCCCACTCTAAATAAACTAATGGCAAATAGATAAATAGATAAGCTCTTTTATATAACTAATTATCGCCATCCGAAACCGGAAGTGGGAAACTGCACTTCCGGTAGTACGAAAATAAACAATTATACAAGGGTATAAAAAGACACAAGGAATTAGCAAAAACCAGTCTTGATAAAGGTCAATGCATGACCGAAACGCGTCGACTGGTAAGTGATACTCTGATAGGTAGCTATTTTTGGAAAACGTCTGCACTATTATTGTTCTTGTTTTTACAGAAAGGATCAATATGGCAGAACACTGAACTGACCGATTGGGTCTACACTTAGGAGTCCTATCTGCACCTCACACTTGGGAGAAATTACACTGGGAAGTAACACTGGGAGAAAAACTACTGCATTTGTTTGGGACATACAAGTACATTTTTTTCCAATTCTGACATTCCTTACTGTTGTTGAACTGTTCACTGTTTTCAGGATTTTTTCTTTCTTTCTTCATTTTTCATTATTCCAATCATTTTTTGGAGTTTGCCATCATGTTATAACTTTCTTTTGGAGTACACATGAATCACCTTATTGTTTGATTACACCACATAAATTTATATATTGTTGATTTTAAACTGATTGTCACACTGTTTTTTATCCACAACGTTTTTTATCAACATTGTTCACACCATTGTTTGCACCATTTTTTACATTTAATCGAAGACACCTATTAGCACTGTCAATTTGAGACATTTTTTAGCACTGTCAATCATCTCAGACAGCCACCCTAACTACGGGTATACCCCCTAGCAGACATATTGCCAACACAACATACCAAATCTTAGACAGTCTAAAACACTGATCTTGTCAAGGTTTGTTACATTTGTTTTTATTGTTGCCATTCATTGTAAAATCTTGGATCCATGATTTATATCTTTTATTGTACTCTAGGTATATTTTATTGTATCTTATACATTTTATTGTATTAATAAACGACATATTTTTAAACTTAGACCCGGCCTTTGTCCTATTGGCGCTTTAATAATTTTCTCTCTGATTATCCACCTTTCTGACCGCTAGGGGTCAATATATTAAAGCAAGGGTCCCTCTAGCACTAGGCGCTCAGTGTCAACCCCAAATCACTGTTAATACACACTGTGCTGCTCTCTGTGCTAGTGAAGGGTTAATACACACTGTGCTGCTCTCTGTGCCAGTGAAGGGTTAATACACACTGTGCTGCTCTCTGTGCTAGTGAAGGGTTAATACACACTGTGCAGCTCTCTGTGCTAGTGAGGGGTTAATACACACTGTGCTGCTCTCTGTGCTAGTGAGGGGTTAATACACAATGTGCAGCTCTCTGTGCTAGTGAGGGGTTAATACACAATGTGCAGCTCTCTGTGCTAGTGAGGGGTTAATACACACTGTGCTGCTCTCTGTGCCAGTGAAGGGTTAATACACACTGTGCTGCTCTCTGTTCTAGTGAAGGGTTAATACACACTGTGCTGCTCTCTGTGCTAGTGAAGGGTTAATACACACTGTGCTGCTCTCTGTGCTAGTGAAGGGTTAATACACACTGTGCTGCTCTCTGTGCTAGTGAAGGGTTAATACACACTGTGCTGCTCTCTGTGCTAGTGAAGGGTTAATACACACTGTGCTGCTCTCTGTGCTAGTGAAGGGTTAATACATACTGTGCTGCTCTTTGTGCTAGTGGGGTGTTAATACACACTGTGCTGCTCTCTGTGCTAGTGAAGGGTTAATACACACTGTGCTGCTCTCTGTGCTAGTGAGGGGTTAATACACAATGTGCAGCTCTCTGTGCTAGTGAGGGGTTAATACACACTGTGCTGCTCTCTGTGCTAGTGAGGGGTTAATACACACTGTGCTGCTCTCTGTGCTAGTGAAGGGTTAATACACACTGTGCTGCTCTCTGTGCTAGTGAAGGGTTAATACACACTGTGCTGCTCTCTGTGCTAGTGAAGGGTTAATACACACTGTGCTGCTCTCTGTGCTAGTGAAGGGTTAATACACACTGTGCTGCTCTCTGTGCTAGTGAAGGGTTAATACACAATGTGCAGCTCTCTGTGCTAGTGAGGTGGTAATACACCCATAAAGGGTCATAAAGTTATACAATCTAAGAGAGAGGAGAGAGAGGAAGAGGAGAGAGAGAAAAGAGAGAGGAGGGAGAGAAGAGAGAGAGAGAGAGAGAGAGAGAGAGAGAAAATAAATGTATAGTGAAATCTCTGTTATATAAAAAATATATATGTGTTAGGTGGGATATATATAATTGCTTTTAAAAAAATATGGTCATGGATGTATAAGATTCTTATAAAAAAGAATTGTATTAAGTTCTAAAAGTTGTTCAAAGAAAAGAACAACTTTATAGCTTCTTATCTATTTGCAATAGAAAAGAATTATGGGAGGAAGAATGTGTTGTTCTTATTTTCAAGTTTAAAAAAAGTCAATTGTAATAGTAGCTAAATAATAACTAGGAGATTTTACTTATACAATACAATAAGATGAGATTTGAAGAAGGATCATATCCAAAATAGTTATGAAATTTTATGTAAATAAATTAATTTTTTTGATGTGCATCAAATTGATCATATTGTTTAGATCATACTACATATGAAGTATGTATATATCATCCATATTTGTATATTATAAATTTTGCTCTCCATGTATGTTATCAAACTTTCCGCTTACATTCAAATAATAATCGCCATAAATCTCATTAATAGCACGGTTATTGACAAAGCGAATAGTACAGATATTAAAAGTACTTTTATAATACTGCAGTAAAGATTTTGATAGGAACGATGTGGAGATAGTCAATTCAATTTTGCTGTCGCTTGCTGGCAAAGTATTCAATGAATGGAAACATTCATTGAATACTCTGTTTCTTTTATTAGATATGCTCTCAGTACGCATGCGCATTGAAAATTGCGGTGCTGATAGCGATTGCGTAATCATTTTCTAACGCATGCGCACATTAGCCAGTCAGTGTTAAATGCATGCACAAATGAAGTACAGGTGGCCCTCGGTTTACAACGGTTCAATTTACACCGTTTCAGAATAACAACCTCTTTTTCCAGTCATGTGACTGCTATTGAAAAGCATTGAGAAGCAGTGCATTGATTAAAATAGCCAGTAGGTGGAGCTGTCTGCTTGTGTTGCAGCAAAGCCAAGCAAGCTGAAATTAATCAGTTTAACCAGACCTGAGCTATCGAGCAGATTTCAAAGGAGCAAGATCTTCCTGTCTATAAATCAGTCCAGATTGGAATGTATAGAAAGAACTGTTAGCAGAAAAATGCAAGTGACGTCTGTGTTGTGTGATTATTTTATTAGGTTTATAATGCTGTTTAGCATTTAAAGTCTTCATTTCAAAGCTTTAAAAATAATGTATTAGGTGTTACTTATGACAATTTTGAGAGGGGCCTGGAACCTAACTCCCTCACTTCCCATTGACTTACATTATAAACTGGGTTTCAATTTACAACGGTTTTGATTTACAACCATTCCTTCTGGAACCTAACCCCAGCGTAAACTGAGGGCTACCTGTAATCCTCGTGAACGCACTTTTCAACTACGTAATACAGCGGGAGGGACCACTCTATACGTAATGCGGGCGAAATACAGGAAGAAATGGATGGAGGAGTTTGAAACGAAAACGGAGCTAAGTTGAGATATAAAATGATATAGTTTGAGATTTTTTTTTTAAAAAAAAAGGCCTTTTAACTGATCCTTTGATTGTGAATTGATAGTGAATAATAATTATGCTAAAATTTACATTCCCTTTAAAATACCCTATCTGTTAGTCTGATTTTAGTCAAACTTGTTTATTAAAAACATTATTTTTATAACATAATTCTTGCCTGAGAATATTTGATTGAGAACACTGCAACATAAAATAACAAACGGTCACTTTATTTTATACTTATAACAAAATTTAATGTTGGAAATATCCTGCCAAACACATTACTATATATCATTTTTGTCACAAATCATATATTTTTTTCACTTATTTTTTCACACTCCGCTGATGCATCTTATTTTGCTTTAGCGCCCTCCACACACCTTTTTATTCTGTATTTTTTTGTATTTTCCTGGTAACCTTGTGGATGGTTACTGAGGAGTGGCACTGAGTGATTGATCTAGCTCAACACTTACACATTTTCTTTAACCCCTTAACGATGCGTGTCGTACAGGGTACGTCGCACACAACCTGGTCTTAAAAAGACCAGCGACGTACCCTGTACGACATTAGGTGTTTAAAGCGGCTGGAAGCGATACTGCTCGCTTCCAGTCGCTTTCCGATTATTGCAGTGATGCCTCGATATCGAGGCATCCTGCAATAACACCCCTTGGCCATCCGATGCAGAGAGAGACTCTCTGCACCGGACATCGATGGCCGGTATCGTTGGTGGGTGGGAGTCTGTGTGGGAGGCGGGTGGCGGCCATCAGTGATGTGGAGGGGGGCGGGATTGTGGGTGGGGATGTCCGGGGGCGCGCACGGGAGGGCGGGGGCGGGGAGGGAGCGGGTGGGAACCGCTACACTACAGAAAAAGTTGGTGTAAAATTTTTAAAAAAAGGAATAAAAATTAAAAAAAAAAAAAAAAAAAAAGGCAGGTGGTGGGGGTTGGTCAGTGGGGGGGAAGCTAAACTACAGAAAAAAAAAAAAATAAAAACAGAAAAAACTACTTTTTTTAGCAAACTGGGTACTGGCAGACAGCTGCTAGTACCCAAGATGGCCGCCAATAAGGCAGATGGGGAGGGTTAGAGAGCTGTTTTGGGGGGGATCAGGGAGGTTGGGGGCTAAGGGGGGATGCTACACCACAGCATATGTAAATATCCCAAAAAAAATTAAAAACCTTTTATTTTAGTACTGGCAGACTTTCTGACAGTACTTAAGATGGCGGGGACAATTGTGGGGTGGGGGAGGGAAGGGAGCTGTTTTGGAGGGATCAGGGGGTCTGATGTGTCAGGTGGGAGGCTGATCTCTACACTAAAGCTAAAATTAACCCTGCACACTCCCTACAAACTACCTAATTAACCCCTTCACTGCTAGCCATAATACACGTGTGATGAGCAGCAGCATTTAGCAGCCTTCTAATTACCAGAAAGCAACGCCAAAGTCATATATGTCTGCTATTTCTGAACAAAGGGGATCCCAGAGAAGCATTTACAACCATTTGTGTCATAATTGCACAAGCTGTTTGTAAATAATTTCAGTGAGAAACCTAAAATTGCGAAAAAATTTAAGTTTTTTTTCAATTTGATCGCATTTGGCGGTGAAATGGTGGCATTAAATATACCAAAATGGGCCTAGATCAATACTTTGGGTTGTCTACTACACTACACTTAAACTAAAATTAACTCTACAAGCTCCCTAGATGCTCCCTAATTAACCCCTTCACTGCTGGGCATAAAACACGTGTGGTGCGCAGTAGCATTTAGCAGCCTTCTAATTACCAAAAAGCAACGCCAAAGCCATATAAGTCTGCTATTTCTGAACAAAGGGGATCCCAGAGAAGCATTTACAACTATTTATGCCATAATTGCATAAGTTGTTTGTAAATCATTTCTGTGAGAAACCTAAAGTTTGTGAAAAAGTGAACAATTTTTTTTTATTTGATCGCATTTGGCGGTGAAATGGTGGCATGAAATATACCAAAATGGGCCTAGATCAATACTTTGGGATGTCTTCTAAAAAAAAATATTTACATGTAAAGGGATATTTAGGGATTCCTGACAGATATCAGGGTTCCAATGTAACTAGCGCTAATTTTGAAAAAAAGTGGTTTTGAAATAGCAAAGTGCTACTTGTATTTATGGCCCAATAACTTGCAAAAAAAGCAAAGAACATGTAAACATTGGGTATTTCTAAACTCAGGACAAAATTTAGAAACTATTTAGCATGGGTGTTTTTGGTGGTTGTAGATGTGTAACAGATTTTGGGGGTCAAAGTTAGAAAAAGTGTGTGTTTTTTCCATTTTTTCCTCATATTTTATAAAAAAAATTATAGTAAATTATAAGATATGATGAAAATAATAGTACCTTTTAGAAAGTCTATTTATTGGTGAGAAAAACACTATATAATATGTGTGGGTACAGTAAATGAGTAAGAGGAAAATTACAGCTAAACACAAACACTGCAGAAATGTAAAAATAGCCCTGGTTCCTTAAGGGAAAGAAATTGAAAATGGCCTTGGTCCTTAAGGGGATAATGTTACATTTTAAAGCCTGGCTGAAAATAAAATGGAAATAATTTTTTCAAATACATTTTTCCCGTCAATACAAACAGAAACACTTTGGGAATCTTTCAAGGCCGTGATCAGGGGTGAGATTAAGGCCTATCTAGTTATTCAAAAAAGAAAAATGACAATGAGAGATTCTCAACTAGCTAACGAATTATGTAATGCTTACAACACATATGTTAGTGACTCCCTCATCAAAATTTTGGAATTTATATCAGCAAGCTAAAAGGGGAAATAGAAACCTTTCTAACGCAAAGATCAGCGCAAGACATCCTTAGAACTAGGTTCTTTTACTACGGAGGGAAAGCAGGGAAATACCTGGCTCATCTTACTAAATCTCAAAAAAACATAATTTATGTAAGAACTTACCTGATAAATTCATTTCTTTCATATTAGCAAGAGTCCATGAGCTAGTGACGTATGGGATATACATTCCTACCAGGAGGGGCAAAGTTTCCCAAACCTCAAAATGCCTATAAATACACCCCTCACCACACCCACAATTCAGTTTAATGAATAGCCAAGAAGTGGGGTGATAAAAAAGTGCGAAAGCATATAAAATAAGGAATTGGAATAAATTGTGCTTTATACAAAATCATAACCACCACATCGAGTGTTAGATGAAAAAAGCGTGTTTGTTTGTTTTTCCATTGATCTCTATGGGAGACTGTCTAACGCGTGCGGGATTCCGCGTGTGAAATACACGCATTAGGAGTACCGTTAAATGGTTATTTATAAACTCTAAATACCCGCGTTAAAAAACTCTGTGCGTTAGAAATAAACCACGCGTAGCTAACTCACCCCATCTACCGCCAAACTCTAAATCTAGGCGTATATTTGAAAGCCCCATTCCCAAAAAAAAATCTTTTAAAAACTAGTTTCTTATAGCTAATTCTGGGTTTCCTATGCATCCATATATAATCTTTGATAGCGGTATTCATTTTCCTAATCTCTGGCTTCTTAATTAGCAGTGGTACATTCTGAAGCTGAAATATATAAAGCAATCTTGGGAGTGCTATCATCTTAAAGGGACATATACTCATATGCTAAATCACTTGAAACTGATGCAGTATAACTGTAAAAAGATGACAGGAAAAACATAATTTATGTAAGAACTTACATGATAAATTAATTTCTTTCATATTGGCAAGAGTCCATGAGCTAGTGACGTATCGGATAAACAATCCTACCAGGTGGGGCAAAGTTTCCCAAACCTTAAAATGCCTATAAATACACCCCTCACCACACCCACAAATCAGTTTAACGAATAGCCAAGAAGTGGGGTGATAAGAAAAAAGTGCGAAAGCATAAAAAATAAGGAATTGGAATAATTGTGCTTTATACAAAAAAATCATAACCACCTCAAAAAAAAGGGTGGGCCTCATGGACTCTTGCTAATATGAAAGAAATGAATTTATCAGGTAAGTTCTTACATAAATTATGCTTTCTTTCATGTAATTAGCAAGAGTCCATGAGCTAGTGACGTATGGGATAATGAATACCCAAGATGTGGATCTTCCACGCAAGAGTCACTAGAGAGGGAGGGATAAAATAAAGACAGCCAATTCCGCTGAAAAATAATCCACACCCCAAACAAAGTTTAAATCTTATAATGAAAAAAACTGAAATTATAAGCAGAAGAATCAAACTGAAACAGCTGCCTGAAGTACTTTTCTACCAAAGACTGCTTCAGAAGAAGAAAACACATCAAAATGGTAGAATTTAGTAAAAGTATGCAAAGAAGACCAAGTTGCTGCTTTGCAAATCTGATCAAACAAAGCTTCATTCCTAAATGCCCAGGAAGTAGAGACTGACCTAGTCGAATGAGCTGTAATCCTTTGAGGTGGAGTTCTACCCGACTCAACATAAGCATGATGAATCAAAGACTTTAACCAAGATGCCAAAGAAATGGCAGAAGCCTTCTGACCTTTCCTAGAACCAGAAAAGATAACAAATAGACTAGAAGTCTTTCGGAAATCTTTAGTAGCTTCAACATAATATTTCAAAGCTCTAACTACATCCAAAGAATGCAACGATCTTTCCAAAGAATTCTTAGGATTAGGACACAATGAAGGAACCACAATTTCTCTACTAATGTTGTTAGAATTCACAACCTTAGGTAAAAATTTAAATGAAGTTCACAACACCGCCTTATCCTGATGAAAAATCAGAAAAGGAGACTCACAAGAAAGAGCAGATAATTCAGAAACTCTTCTAGCAGAAGAGATGGCCAAAAGAAACAAAACTTTCCAAGAAAGTAATTTAATATCCAGCGAATGCATAGGTTCAAACGTAGGAGCTTGAAGAGCCCCCAGAACCAAATTCAAACTCCAAGGAGGAGAAATTGACTTAATGACAGGTTTTATACGAACCAAAGCCTGTACAAAACAATGAATATCAGGAAGATTAGCAATCTTTCTGTGAAAAAGAACAGAAAGAGCAGAGATTTGTCCTTTCAAGGAACTTGCAGACAAACCTTTATCCAAACCATCCTGAAGAAACTGTAAAATTCTAGGAATTCTAAAAGAATGCCAAGAAAAATGATGAGAAGAACACCAAGAAATGTAAGCCTTCCAGACTCGATAATATATCTTCCTAGATACAGATTTACGAGCCTGTAACATAGTATTAATTACAGAGTCAGAGAAACCTCTATGACTGAGAATCAAGCGTTCAATCTCCATAACTTTAAATTTAAGGATTTGAGATCCTGATGGAAAAAAGGGCCGTGCGATAGAAGGTCTGGTCTTAACGGAAGAGTCCACGGTTGGCAAGTAGCCATCCGGACAAGATCCGCATACCAAACCCTGTGAGGCCATGCTGGAGCCACCAGCAGAACAAACGAACGCTCCTTTAGAATCTTGGAAATTACTCTTGGAAGAAGAACTAGAGGCGGAAAGATATAGGCAGGATGATACTTCCAAGGAAGTGACAATGCATCCACTGCTTCCGCCTGAGGATCCCTGGATCTGGACAGATACCTGGGAAGCTTCTTGTTTAGATGAGAAGCCATCAGATCTATTTCTGGAAGTCCCCACATTTGAACAATCTGACAAAATACCTCTGGGTGAAGAGACCATTCGCCCGGATGTAATGTTTGGCGACTGAGATAATCCGCTTCCAATTGTCTATACCTGGGATACGAACCGCAGAAATTAGACAGGAGCTGGATTCCGCCCATACAAGTATTCGAGATACTTCTTTCATAGCCAGAGGACTGTGAGTCCCTCCTTGATGATTGACATATGCCACGGTTGTGACATTGTCCGTCTGAAAACAAATGAATGACTCTCTCTTTAGAAGAGGCCACGACTGAAGAGCTCTGAAAATCGCACGGAGTTCCAAAATGTTGATTGGTAATCTCGCCTCCTGAGATTCCCAAACCCCTTGTGCTGTCAGAGACCCCCATACAGCTCCCCAACCTGTCAGACTTGCATCTGTTGAGATCACAGTCCAGGTCGGAAGAACAAAAGAAGCCCCCTGAACTAAACTAAGGTGGTCTGTCCACCACGTCAGAGAGTGTCGTACAATCGGTTTTAAAGATATTAATTGTGATATCTTTGTATAATCCCTGCACCACTGGTTCAGCATACAGAGCTGAAGAGGTCGCATTTGAAAACGAGCAAAGGGGATCGCGTCCGATGAAGCAGTCATAAGACCTAGAATTTCCATGCATAAGGCTACCGAAGGGAATGATTGAGACTGAAGGTTTCGACAAGCTGAAACCAATTTCAGACGTCTCTTGTCCGTCAGCGACAGAGTCATGGACACTGAATCTATCTGGAAACCTAAAAAGTTTACCCTTGTCTGAGGAATCAACGAACTCTTTGGTAAATTGATCCTCCAACCATGTTCTCGAAGAAACGATACAAGTCGATTCGTATGAGATTCTGCTAAATGTGAAGACTGAGCAAGTACCAAGATATCGTCCAAATAAGGAAATACCACAATACCCTGTTCTCTGATTACAGATAGAAGGGCACCGAGAACTTTTGTAAAAATCCTCGGAGCTGTTGCTAGGCCAAACGGCAGAGCCACAAACTGGTAATGCTTGTCTAGAAAAGAGAATCTCAGAAACTGATAGTGATCTGGATGAATCGGAATATGCAGATATGCATCCTTTAAATCTATTGTGGACATATAATGACCTTGCTGAACAAAAGACAGAATAGTCCTTATAGTTACCATTTTGAATGTTGGAATCCTTACATAACGATTCAATATTTTTAAATCCAGAACTGGTCTGAAGGAATTCTTCTTCTTTGGTACAATGAAGAGATTTGAGTAAAACCCCAGCCCCTGTTCCAAAACTGGAACTGGCACAATTACTCCAGCCAACTCTAGATCTGAAACACATTTCAGAAATGCTTGAGCCTTCACCGGATTTATTGGGACACGGGAAAGAAAAAATCTTTTTGCAGGAGGCCTTATCTTGAAGCCTATTCTGTACCCTTGTGAAACAATATTCTGAATCCAAAGATTGTGAATCGAATTGATCCAAATTTCTTTGAAAAATCGTAATCTGCCCCCTACCAGCTGGGCTGGAATGAGGGCCGCACCTTCATGTGGACTTGGGAGCTGGCTTTGGCTTTCTAAAAGGCTTGGATTTATTCCAAACTGGAGATGGTTTCCAAACTGATACCGCTCCTGTAGGGGAAGGATCAGGTTTTTGTTCCTTATTGTGACGAAAGGAACTAAAACGATTAGCAGACCTAAATTTACCCTTAGATCTTTTATCCTGTGGTAAAAAAGTTCCTTTCCCCCCAGTAACAGTTGAAATAATAGAATCCAACTGTGAACCAAACAATTTATTACCCTGGAAAGAAAGGGAAAGCAAAGTTGACTTAGAAGACATATCAGCATTCCAAGTTTTAAGCCATAAAGCTCTTCTAGCTAAAATAGCTAAAGACATATACCTGACATCAACCCTAATGATATCAAAGATGGCATCACAAATAAAGTTATTAGCATGTTGAAGAAGATTAACAATGCTATGAGTATTATGATCTGTTACTTGTTGTGCTAAAGCTTCCAACCAGAAAGTTGAAGCTGCAGCAACATCCGCCAAAGATATAGCAGGTCTAAGAAGATTACCTGAACATAAGAAAGCTTTTCTTAGAAAGGATTCAATTTTCCTATCTAAAGGATCCTTAAAGGAAGTACTATCTGCCGTAGGAATAGTAGTACGTTTAGCAAGAGTAGAGATAGCCCCATCAACCTTAGGGATTTTGTCCCAAAACTCTAATCTGTCAGATGGCACAGGATATAATTGCTTAAACCGTTTAGAAGGAGTAAATGAATTACCCAAATTATTCCATTCCCTGGAAATTACTTCAGAAATAGCATCAGGGACGGGGAAAACCTCCAGAATAACTACAGGAGGTTTAAAAACCGTATTCAAACGTTTAGATTTAGTATCAAGAGGACCAGATTCCTCTATTTCTAATGCAATTAAGACTTCTTTAAGTAAAGAGCGAATAAATTCCATTTTAAATAAATATGAAGATTTATCAGTATCAACCTCTGAAACAGAATCCTCTGAACCAGAAAAATCATTATCAGAAACAGAATCAGAATGATGATATTCATTTAAAAATTCATCTGAAAAATTAGAAGTTTCAAAAGACCTTTTACGTTTACTGGAAGGAGGTATAACAGACATAGCCTTCTTAATAGATTTAGAAACAAAATCTCTTTTGTTAACAGGAACACCCTGAATATTAGATGTTGATGGAACAGCAACAGGTAATGGAACATTACTAAAGGAAATATTATCTGCATTAACAAGTTTGTCATGACATTCATTACAAACAACAGCCGGAGGAACAGTTACCACAAGTTTACAACAAATACACTTAACTTTGGTAGATCCAGCATCAGGCAGCAATTTTCCAGAAGTATCTTCTGATTCAGGGTCAATCTGAGACATCTTGCAATATGTAATAGAAAAAACAACATATAAAGCAAAATTGATCAAATTCCTTAAATGACAGTTTCAGGAATGGGAAAAAATGCCAATGAACAAGCTTCTAGCAACCAGAAGCAAATAAACAATGAGACTTAAATAATGTGGAGACAATAATGACGCCCACATTATTTGGCGCCTAAATGCTTAAAGCGCCAAAAATGACGCCACATCCGGTGACGTCGACATTTTTGGCGCAAAAAACATCAAAAAAATTACGCAACTTCCGGCGACAAGTATGGCGCCGGAAATGACAAAGAAAATTTTTGCACCAAAAAAGTCTGCGCCAAAAATGACGCAATATAAATAAGCATTTTTAGCCCCCGCGAGCCTAACAGCCCACAGGAAAAAAGTCAAATTTAGGTAAGAAAAATTGATTATTCAAATGCATTATCCCAATAATGAAACTGACTGTCTGAAATAAGGAATGTTGAACATCCTGAATCAAGGCAAATAAATGTTTAAACACATATATTTAGAACTTTATATAAAAGTGCCCAACCATAGCTTAGAGTGTCACAAAAATAAGACTTACTTACCCCAGGACACTCATCTACATGTAGTAGAAAGCCAAACCAGTACTGAAACGAGAATCAGTAGAGGTAATGGTATATATAAGAGTATATCGTCGATCTGAAAAGGGAGGTAAGAGATGAATCTCTACGACCGATAACAGAGAACCTATGAAATAGACCCCGTAGAAGGAGATCATTGAATTCAAATAGGCAATGCTCTCTTCACATCCCTCTGACATTCACTGCACACTGAGAGGAAAACCGGGCTCCAGCCTGCTGCGAAGCGCATATCAACGAAGAATCTAGCACAAACTTACTTCACCACCTCCATGGGAGGCAAAGTTTGTAAAACTGATTTGTGGGTGTGGTGAGGGGTGTATTTATAGGCATTTTGAGGTTTTGGAAACTTTGCCCCTCCTGGAAGGAATATATATCCCATACGTCACTAGCTCATGGACTCTTGCTAATTACATGAAAGAAAAGAAGTTTATGATTGAAGCGATTAAGACCAGTAGGTAGAATTACTAAAATTAACCAAATTAACAATTTTGTTCTACAATATTTTTAAGATCTTTATTCTAAAGATAAAATAGATCTAGCAAGTAAAGACAAATTTTGGCAAATATACAAACCCCAAAGTTGGAAAGGGAGTAACAGGGGGAGATAACCTCTAATGAAGTAATTAACCCCTTAGTGACCAGAGCACTTTTCCGTTTGTTGACCGTTTGGGACCAGGGCTATTTTTACATTTCTGTGGTGTTTGTGTTTAGCTGTAATTTTCCTCTTACTCATTTACTGTACTCACACATTATATACCGTTTTTCTCGCCATTAAATGGACTTTCTAAAGATACCATTATTTTTATCATATCTTATAATTTACTATAAAAAAATTATAAAATATGAGGAAAAAATGGAAAAAAAAACCATTTTTTTCAAACTTTGACCCCCAAAATCTGTTACACATCTACAACCATCAAAAAACACCCATGCTAAATAGTTTCTAAATTTTGTCCTGAGTTTAGAAATACCCAATGTTTACATGTCCTTTGCTTTTTTTGCAAGTTATAGGGCAATAAATACAAGTAGCACTTTGCTATTTCCGAACCACTTTTTTTCAAAATTAGCGCTAGTTACATTGGGACGCTGATATCTGTCAGGAATCCCTGAATATCCATTGACATGTATATATATATATATTTAGAAGACATCCCAAAGTATTAATCTATGCCCATTTTGGTATATTTCATGCCACCATTTCACCCCCAAATGCGATCAAATAAAAAAAATCGTTCACTTTTTCACAAATATTTTCAAAAACTTTAGGTTTTTCACTGAAATTATTTACAAACAGCTTGTGCAATTATGGCACAAATTGTTGTAAATGCTTCTCTGGGATCCCCTTTTATTCAGAAATAGCAGACATATATGGCGTTGCTTTTTGGTAATTAGAAGGCCGCTAAATGCCGCTGCACATCACATGTATATTATGTCTAGCAGTGAAGGGGTTAATTAGGTAGCTTGCAGGGTTAATTTTAGCTTTAGTGTAGAGATCAGCCTTCCACCTGACACATCCCACCCCCTGATCCCTCCCAAACAGCTCTCTTCCCTCCCCCACCCCACAATTGTCCCACCAGTACTAAAATAAAAGTTTTTTTGGGGGGGTTGGGTTTAAAAAAAAAAATTCTTCTGCTGTGTAGGACCCCCCCCTTAGCCCCCAACCTCCCTGATCCCCCCCAAACAGCTCTTTAACCCCCCCTCTGCCTTATTGTGTGCCATATTGGGTACTGGCAGCTGTCTGCCAGTACCCAGTTTGAAATAAGAATGTATTTTTTATTTTATTTTGTTAAAGATTTGCTTTATTTCTGTAGTTTAGCTGCCCCCCCCCACAACATCCAACCCCCCACCCTCTCCCAGATCCCTTCATTTTAAAATCCCACCCTCCCCAGTCCTCTCTCCCACCCTCAGATCTACAGCATATTGATGCTGTTTGTAGGAATCTCACGTGCACACGTGCCCCCGTGCACGCACCCGCACAAGATCCCTCCTCCACCGATGACCATGTCGCAGGGATCTGCTAGAATAGGGTCCCTTTCAACATCAAAATCTCGATTCTCTGAAGCTGACTGTGTGGAGTTTGAACACTAGTCCTAGCAAAAATGGGTTTCTCTGAGAATGTTATTGACACTCTAGTTCAGGTAAGGAAGCCAGTCACTCGTCGCATCTATCACAAGGTGGGGAGGACTTGTCTTGGTGTGAAAGTCATGGATACCCTTGGCACAAGGTAAGGGTAGCTAGGATTTTGTCCTCCTTATATAGTGTTTCATGCGGATACGGCTGTTCTTTGCACGGGCTTGGGGTTTCTCCCTACGGTGGTGTCTAATTGTAACCTCAGTCAGGAGATAATTGATCCTTCTTTGTGTCCTAGCCCTTCTTCTCCTAAAGAGAGGTTACTGCATAATCTAGACGTGGTTCGTGCCTTGAAATTCAATCTTCAGGCCACTAAGGATTTCAGACAATCTAAATCACTTTTTGTTGTATATTCAGGCAAATGCAGGGGTCAAAAAGCCTCTGCTACATCTTTGTCCTTTTGGCTGAGGAGCTTGATCCGCTTGGCCTATGAAACAGCGGGAAACCAGCCTCTTCAGAGGATTACGGCTCATTCCACTAGAGCGATTGCTTTCTCTTGGGCTTTCAAAAATGAGGCTTCTATGGAGCAGATTTGCAAGGCGGCTACCTGATCCTCCTTGAATACTTTCACAAAGTTTTACAAATTTGACGTTTTTGCTTCTGCGGAAGCTGCTTTTGGGAGAAAGGTTCTACAGGCTGTGGTGCCCTCAGATTAGGGGTCAGCCTTTACCCTCCTGGCTTCATTCAGTGTCCTCTAGAGCTTGGGTATATGTTGCCAATACTAATGAATGAAGCCGTGGACTCTCCTTCCCTTTAAATGGAAAGCATAAATTATGCTTACCTGATAATTGTATTTCCATTGAGGGGAGTTTTTAAGGTGTTATCTCTCGCCTCTCTGTTTGTGATGAATCCAACTTGGTCAATGGAAATAAGTTGAGGTAGCAATATTTGCTAATATTTTGGCTAGGATTTTTTTGTCCGAATTGAGCAGGGATATTGGGCGGAAGTTCTCAGGTTTAGTGGGGGATTTGCCCGGTTTCAGGGTTTACAATAATGTGGGCTTCTAACATTGACCCGGGGAGGGAAGCTGTATCAGAAGTAGAGTTGAAGATTTCTAGTAGGCGGGGGGGTAAGGATATGAGTGAATGTTTTATAATATTTGGATCCCAGGCCGCCTGGATCCGGACTTTTTCATGGTCTTTAATGGTGTCTATAATTTCGATGAGGGTGAAAGGTTCTTCTAAGGAGTTTTTTTCCTCCATTGAGAGGGATGGTAGGTTAACTGTGCATAGGTATATCTGAACCGAGAGAGATTTGGGCAAATTGAGTGTAGTTTATATGGGCGTTGAGGTGTTGGGATGCAGGTTGTAAAGCGCTGTATAGTAGTCTCTAAATACATTAGCTATGTTTTTTGCCGTCATGTTGGGGGTTGCGGTGAGAGTCAATAATCTCATGAACAAAGGATTTGTTTTCTACGGGCAATGGCTCTGGCTAGCATTTTACCTGCTTTATCATTTTGTTCATAGAATTTCTGCTTCAGGAAAAGCGCTTTTCTTTGGTGTTCTTCCTGCAAGTGATTTAGTAGGCTGACTTTGGGCTGTTCTAACTCTACTAGGAGAGTAGTTCTCGTAGAGTCGGCTTTGTGTAAAGATTTACAGTGTTAAAGTTTGGTTAGTAGGGATTGAAGTCTTTCCCTTTTAAGTCTATTATGTTTTGCTTTGACTTTGATAAGCTCTCCCTTAAAGGGACAGTCAACACCAGAATTTTTGTGGTTTAAAAAGAAAGATAATCCCTTTTATTACCCATTCCCCAGTTTTGCCAAACCAACACAGTTATATTAATACACGTTTTACCTCTGTAATTACCTTGTATATAAGCTTCTGCTGACTGCCCCCTTATTTCAGTTCTTTTGACAGACTTGCCTTTTAGCCAATCAGTGCTCACTCCTAGGTCACTTCACGTGCATGAACTTAATGTTATCTATATGAAACACATGAACTAATGCCCTCTAGTGGTCAAAATGCATTCAGATTAGAGGCAGTCTTCAGGGTCTAAGAAATTAGCATATGAACCTCCTAGTTTTAGCTTTCAACTAAGAATACCAAGAGAACAAAGCAAAATTGGTGATAAAAGTAAATTGGAAAGTTGTTTAAAATGGCATGCCCTATTTAAAGGGGCATTATACACTCATTTTTTCTTTGCATAAATGTTTTGTAGATGATCTATTTATATAGCCCATAACATTTTTTTTTAAATAAATGTATAGTTTTGCTTATTTTTAAATAACATTGTTCTGATTTTCAGACTCCTAACCAAGCCCCAAAGTTGTATGTGAATACCGTCAGCTACCTACTCCAGCTTGCTCCTGTTTGTGTAAAGGGTCTTTTCATATGCAAAAGAAGGGGGAGGGGGAGTGTCTTATTTCCCACTTGCAGGGGTTTTCCCACTGCCTTTTTAACAGAGCTAAACTGAAATCTAAGTAAGTTTTTAAACAGTTTTATACTGGATTTTTATATCAGTATCTGTGCATCTTATTCTTTATAGTAGTGTCTATTACATGCAGTTATATGAAAATTAGTGTATACTGTCCCTTTAAATCATGAAAGTTTTTTGGGACTTGACTGTCCCTTTAAGGATACATTTATGTGCTTTCCAGATGGTAGGTTGTCAGAGGAATTAATTTTAGGGTATTCTTGAAGTAATTAGCAATATCAGTTTGGGTGATGGGATTGTTTATCAATGTGTCATCTAATTTCCACACATAGGAGGAAACTGGGGTGTCGGGCCAATGAATTGTGCAGGAAACTGGAGCATGGTCTGACAAAGTAATGGGATTAATATAATTATTTATACCCTTGACATTCACTGTAATCAGTTCTATACCGTGAGTTTTGTTCCTAGGTATAGGTTGTGCCATGTTTCCAGGGGGGGGATAATGTATCTAAGGGGGAAAAGGTCGGGAAGACAGGTGAGCTGATACTGGGGGAACTGGTATAGAGGGATGGATATGGAAAAGGGAGTTTATAACCTCACTGTACCATGCAGTGGGGTCAGGAGAACAGCAGTAAAACAAGACTACAATCAAAACTAGATATAACAATTTAACAAAAAAAACACTAGGGGTGGTAACCCTAGACAGGTGCCTGTGAAAAGTATAGTATATTGTATAATGGAGATTTGTTATGTGCTAATATGTGTTATGTGAGCTGTAGCAGTGTTTAATGTCTAGCGCCGGGAAGCAAGTGTAGGGGTATATGATGTGCAAGATGGGTATGAGTTGGGGGGTTAAGCCCGCCCCTCATTCATATAAGTGAGTGGGTAGTGTGGACTACGTGTAGTGTTCATGGTGTTTATGTTCTGCTGTGGATATAACAGGCCAAGAAATACTATCTCTACAATAGAAAACATAACTAGGATGGTCTCTTATAACTGAAAGTTATTCTATATGATATTCGGAGAGCCTAGGCCAACACAAACTAAGCATTAACATATTACTCTTCACTTATCTGGTGGGTGAAACGGTACAAGTCTATAAAGCTGAATGGTGGTATTTTTTTATTTTTTTTCCGGCTAATTTAGAACTCAGTTCATAAAGGTCTAGTGTGAGCAGAGTCTCATGAAGGGGCATCTAGGGAGTGCTCGATGGGTGAAGATGCATTGTCCTGCAGATGAGCGAGTGAGGGAGGAAGTTTGATATTGAGGCCAAGATTATTATTAAAGGCCACCAAGTCTGGTATGGTACGGAAGATGGACGAGGTGTTGTCTTTGGTGGCAATGATACGCGTTGGGAATCCCCAGCGGAAAGGGATGCTATTGTCTCTGAGAACGGTCGTTATGAATTATTTATTTTTTATTTTTTCTAATGTAGTGGGGCATAAGTCTGAGTAAACTTGCATCTTCGTGCCCGTGTGCCTAAGAGGTGTCTTATTTCTGGCACCTTTAAAGGGACAGTTTACCCAAAAAGTTATCTAATTTTAAATGAAACTGCAGGAATAGTTATATACATTATTGCCAAACACTCTGCAAGAATCCTTTTCTTTGTGTGTAAATATTTTTTTGAAATATCAGTTTTCAAAGTATTACCAATACTCATTGACATAGTTTTTGGGCATGTGGCCAGTCTGCTTTCACTCACTTCAGTGCAGCAGAGCCCATGTGCCTCCCCCAACTGTGACGTCATGGCAAGGAAGCGAGTCCGTGTTCAACTGTAAACAGTTTATTTTCTTGCCGGGATAACAGTGACATTTTAATGAGACGGAGCTCAGCTGTAAAGTACAATTCCCAATTTCCCTTAGCTTCAGAGCAGTAAATGTGATCGAAGAGGAATGCTGGTCCAGTAATTTACAGGCTTGGGGGTCAGAGAGGTTATACATGTTACTAAATTACATGCTCATCGTCCCCCTCCTGCCACAGAATGGAATCAACTGCCAACATTTGTAGCTCTGCATATTTAGCAGCACATCATCATCAAGATAATTAGTGAGTTCTCTGATCTGGGTTTGATCTCCTGACGGCTTTCTTTCTCAAGGCTTCCTGCCGCTCTGCTTTATGAGCAGAATGTTTTACCTAGGTCAAAGAATCACTCTCCATTTAACCCTTTGCTACTCTACTGTAACACATAAAGGGTATAAACACCAAATACATTTTTATTTAGGATACATGCAGGTGAAGCTCATCACATTGCATACACACTCATAACATTTGCATAGATTAAAATAGCTATATTTAATTGGTCAGGGGGCGTGATAATAGATCTTTGTTGTCCAGCCCTTTTAACTGGGAGTTCCAGTGGCATTGAGATTAATAGGTAACGTACAAACTAAAAAGTAAAAAAAAAAAAAACTTTTTATATTGCTAAGTTTATTGTTTATACATTGATTTTAATTTGTAAGACTGTGTTAATGCAGCTAAGCATTTGCAGCTCTAGTGTGAACTGGTCCTTTAAGGATCTCTTCTTTGTCACAATTACATCCCTTGGGGGAGCCTTGTTGGGCAGTTTTGGGCAAAGAGCTTGATGTGCTCTTTCTATTGGGACTTCAGGTGATGGAGAGTCTTTTTTATGGTACTGAAGAAGCTTTGCAGATAGCCCAAGAGGGCAGTTGTGGTGACAGATTCAGGCACCCCACAGATTCTAAGGTTGTTTCTCCTACTCCTCTTCTCCAGATCTTCCATACGGTCCATAAGATTTTGTATCATATCTGTGTGTAGTTGGGTGTTTTCTGCCTGCAGTTGGAGCTCTGCTTGTTGGGTCTCATGTTTCTCTTCCAGTTTTTAAACTCTATTTCAACCATCTTGATGTCCTGCTTTAGTTCTCCAAATAGATCTTTGACTTCTTGCATAGCCACTCTTATGTCATCTTTTGAAGATAAGGATTTTAGATCCTCTTTGTGACATAGTTTGTGAATTCAGGCCTCAAGTTATGAACCTGTTCTTCTACAATCTGCCGGGTCTTAGGGTGGGTGTCCCTGGAAGGAGCTGGAGAGTGTTCTACTGGTTTCAGGTAGTTGTTCATCGTGGAGAGTTTGTATTCTTTGGATAGCTTAGAAGATCTTCTATTTGGCATTACAGTGTCTGTTGGCCGCGTGGTTATCTTTGCGTTTTTTTGAACTAAGGGTATTAAAAGTGCTGACCCTGTACTGTGGTTGGATGTTCTAATGCCTTGTACTAGATGTTGAAGGGTCTCCTATTTATACCTTAGGATGGGCTGTTTGCTATGATCAGTGCTTTTCCCTTTGTTAATGTAGTGAAGAAGCACCTCCGAGGTTCCGAGGTAACTTGCTGGCAGACCCCAATGACAGTGGTGTAGCTTTATAGTCTGGTAGCTTAAGTTTAGTGCTGAAGTTTCAACTGTAATTCCCTGGGGCTAGGAGAGCTGTGACTGTTAGTTCTAATTGTGGCAGTGCTGTGCTTCTTGGTCAGCAGAGTTATTGAAGTCTTTTGCTGGTCGGCCTCAACGGATGCAGACTTAGGAGTGACTCTTGTTATAAGGGCCTTGTTGCATATTGTTTGAGGGGCTATTTCAGTTTATTATGTCTTCCTTTATTAGGTTATCAGACTTTTCCTAGGCCTTTAGTGTAAGTGTAGAGTATGTCTCTGTCAGGGAGTATTTTGTTTTGTGCCCCCTGTTTATATCTGTGGCTGCAGGTCGTGGGGCCTTGCCAATAAATTTTCCTTCTTGCCCCTGTAGTATTTGATGGGTATTGTGGAGTCAATCTATGAAAGGGATTTTTGTTTTTACTTGTACTCACGCTTAATCTTTTTGGCCGTTTGCTGATTTTTAAGCAGCCGTCTTGTTTGGGTGGTGGCGGTATTTCGTGGACCTCCTCAAGGTCTGTGGCTGCCGCAAAGTTTTCACTGTAATGGAAGCTGTGGTTTAGTCTGTTTGGTGGTTTTCATTGCTTTCAAAGGCTGCTGGGTCCGGATTGTCAATATTTTCCGGCTTCAGGGGGTCAGGTAGGCACTTCAGCAGGGTCTATTGAGGTAAGGAGGCTGCCTGAAGGTTTTTTTTTAGTTTTTAAAGCAATCATATTTTTTTGCAGTAAAAAAGTGCAGTTTAAAATTTAAAGTGACAGTAACGTTTTTTGTTTTTTAACTTTTTTTTAAAGCCAATTTGATTTGTTTTTGGTAAAGATGGAAGAAGCTTTACAAGATGTTACATGCAGCTTGTGTTTTGATTCTAATGTGGAACCTCCAATGCCTTTTTGTGCCTCATGTAATTGAGAGGACCTTACAGTGTAGGGAAAAGATTTTTCCTGAGTCATCATTAGCTAGGATGTATGCTGTTCAGGGGTCTGTTCAGAATATGCTGCAGCTTTCTCCTCATGTGTCCCTTCATTCAGTGTCATCTCATGCAGTGCCCAGTGTTTCTACTCTAGTTGGAGTTTCCTTGCAGGATATTTCTACTCGGATATCCTCTGCGGTAACTAATGCCTTGGCTGCTTTTCCTGCATTTCCAATTGCTGATTGCAGTTGCTGATTCTGTTAGGGAGTCGTCTCAGACAGTCCCCAAGGTGGAGGGAGTGATTTCCACCTTGGCTAAGGGGACCATTATTCCCATTGAGGATAGCTGTTCCTTTAAAGATACTATAGATAAGAAGTTGGAAGCGTTGCTTGAAAGGATTTATGTTCACCAGGGTCTGTAATGGCAGCCTGCGGTGTGTATTGCTACTATTACCAGTGCGGCAGCATATTGGTTTGATGCTTTGTCTGATTCTATTCAGACATATGCGCCTATGGAGGCGATCCAAGATAGGATTAAGGCTCTTAGGTTAGCTAATTCATTTATCACGGATGCCTCTTTACAGGTCATCAGGTTGGGAGCAAACATTTCTGGTTTTGGCTTGCAGGGCCTTATGGTTGAAGTCCTGGTCTGCGGATCTGTTGTCAAAATCTAAGCTTTTGTCTATTCCTTACAAGGGTAAACTTTGTTTGGGCCAGGATTAGCTGAAATTATTTCTGATATTACTGGAGGTAAGGGTCATTCTCTCCCTCAAGATAAGAGAAATAAGACCAAGGATCACCAGAGTAATTTTCGTTCTTTTCGAATCCCTGGGCAGCAGACGTAGTGTCCTACGGGTACAAATTGGAGTTCAAAAGTTTTCCTCCCAGTGGCAGGTTCCATCTTTCAAGGTTATCTGTAAACTAGATTAAAAGAGAGGCCTTTTTAAAATGTGTTCAGGATCTGTCCGACCTGGGAGTAATAGTTCCTGTTCCAATACAGGAACAAGGTCGGGGTTTTTATTCCAATCTGTTCGTGGTTCAGAAAAAAGAGGGAACTTTCCAACCAATTCAAGATCTCAAGAGTGTAAACAAATTCCTCAGAGTTACGTCTTTCAAGATGGACACTGTTCGCTCCATCCTTCCTCTGGTTCAGGAAGGTCAGTTCATGACTACTGTGTATTTAAAGGATGCGTATCTACATATTCCCATCCACAAAGATTATCACAAGTTTCTGAGGTTTGCGTTCCTATATTTTTGGCCCTTCCTTTTGGTCTGGCAACGGCTTTCAGAATTTTCTCAAAGGTACTGGGAGCATTGTTGGCAGTTCTCCGATTGCGGGGTGTTGCAGTAGAGCCTTATCTGGATGACATTCTGGTCCAGGCGTCATCTTTTCAACAAGCAAACTCCCACATGGAGTTGTTGTTGTTGTCTTTTCTGCACTCCCACGGTTGGAAGGTGAATTTCGGAAAGTTTCTTGGTTCCATCTACAAGGGTGGTATTCTTGGGAACCATTATTGATTCACTAGAGATGAAGATTTTTCTGACAGAAGCCAGAAGAACAAAGATCTTCAATTCTTGTCTTGCCGTTCAGTCCTCTCCTCGTCCATCAGTGGCTCAGTGTATGGAGGTCTGATGGTGTCAACTATGGACATCATTCCATTTGCTCGGTTCCATCTCAGGCCTCTGCAGTTATGCATGCTCAGTCAATAAAACGGGATTATGTGGATCTGTCTCCGCAAATTGTTCTGTATCAGGTGACAAGATATTCTCTTCTGTGGTGGTTGTCTCAGGAACATCTCACTCAGGGAACTTGCTTTTGCAGGCCTTCCTAGGTGATTGTGACCACGGATGCCAACCTGCTAGGATTGGGAGCTGTCTGGGGCTCGTTAAAGGCTCAGGGTCTATGGACTCAGGAGGAAGTGTTTCTTCCCATAAACATCTTAGAGCTGAGGGCAATCTTCAATGCTCTTCTGGCCTGGCTTCAGTTAGCTTCAACCCAGTTTATCAGGTTTCAGTCGGACAATATAAAATCAGTGGCTTACATCAACCATCAGGGAGGAACTCGGAGTTCCTTAGCCATGACAGAGATAGCCAGGATTATTCAGTGGGCAGAGACCTACAATTGCTGTCTGTCTGCAATCCACATTATAAGGGTGGACAACTGAGAGGCGGATTTTCTGAGCAGACAAACGTTTCATCCCAGGGAGTGGGAACTTCACTGGGAAGTGTTTGTCAACTTGGTTCGCAAGTGGGGGCAGCCAGAGCTGGATCTCATGTCATGCCAAGCTTCCGAGGTACGGGTCGAGAGATCCTCGGGCTGTGCTAATAGATGCGCTGGCAGTTCCTTGGGACTTCAGCCTAGCATATGCGTTTCCTCCATTTGCTCTCCTTCCACAAGTCATTGCTCGAATCAGACAGGAGAGGGCTTCAGTGATTCTCATTGCTCCGGCATAGCCTCGCAGAATCTGGTATGCAGATCTCATGGAGATGTCATTTCTTCCACCTTGGAGTCTTCCGTTAAGGAAGGACCTTCTACTTCACTGGCCCTTTCTTCATCCAAATCTCGTTTCTCTGAAGCTGACTGCTTGGAGATTGAACGTTTGATTCTATCTAAGCGTGGGTTTTCAGAGTCGGTCATTGAGACTACGATTCAGGCTCGCAAGCCTGTTAAGAGAAAGATTTACTATAAGATATTGCGTAAATATCTTTATTGGTGTGAATCCAAAGGCTACTCTTGGAGTAGAGTTAGGATTCCTAGGATTTTATCTTTTCTCCAGGAGGGTCTGGAGAAGGGTTTAGCTGCAAGTACCCTGAATGGTCAAATTTCTGCTTTATCTATTTTGTTACACAAGCGTCTGGCAGATGTGCAGTCTTTTTGTCAGGTTAGAATCCAGCCTACGTTTGTTTGCTACTCCTCCATGGAGTCTTAATTTGGTTTTTAGAGTTCTTCAACAGGCTCCGTTTGAGCCTATGCATTCTTTGGATATTAAAATGTTAACCTGGAAGGTTTTGTTTTTGGTTGCTATCTCTTCGGCTAGAAGAGTTTCAGAGCTCTCAACACTGCATTGTGAATCTCCTTACCTTATTTTTCATTCTGATAAGGTGGTACTGCGTACTGCCTTAGGTTTCCTTCCAAAAGTGGTTTTGGATAGGAATATTAATCAAGAAATTGTTGTTCCTTCTTTGTTTGTTGTGTTTTCTGGAAAACGCAAGGGTCAGAAAGCTACAGCTACTTCTTTCTTTTTGGCTGAGGAGTGTTATTCGTTTGGCATATGAGACTGCTGGACAGCAGCCTCCTAAGAAAATCACAGCTCATTCCACAAGGGCTGCTTCCTCATCTTGGGCCTTCAAAAATGAAGCTTCTGTGGAACAGATTTGCAAAGCTTCCACTTGGTCATCTTTACACACTTTTTCTAAAATGTATAAGTTTGATACTTTTCCTTCAGATGAGGCTTCTTTTGGGAGAAAGGTTCTTCAATCAGTGGTGCCTTCTGTTTAAGGTTACCTGTCTTGTCCCTCCCTAATCATCTGTGTCCTATGGCTTGGGTATTGGTTCCCAACAGTAATTAAGATGATCCGTGGACTCACTATATCTTAGGAAAGAAAGTATAATTTATGCTTACCTAATAAATTTATTTATTTCTGGATATAGTGAGTCCACGGCCCGCCCTTATTTTCAGACATTTTATTTTTTATATAAACCTCAGGCACCTCTGCACCTTTTTGTCACTTCCTTTCTCCTTGTTTCTGGTCGAATGACTGGAGGTTATGGGTAAGGGGATGGTATTTAACAGCTTTGCTGTGGTGCTCTTTGCCACCTCCTGCTGGACAGGAGTGATATACCAACAGTAATTAAGATGATCCATGGACTCACTATATCCGGAAATAAATACATTTATCAAGTAAGCATAAATTATGTTTTTTAGATGTAAAAAAGTCTGTGGTTTAAGAAATAGTAATATTAATACATTAAAGTATATAAATCTGATCTTTATAATTTAAATTTATTTAGCTTTACAGACATTTAACATTTTATGTGGAGTGTTATTTTTTACTATTTTCTTTTTAAAAATCAAATGCTAAATGATGCAAATTATAACAAACCTAAATATGCAGGACTGTTTAGAAATGAGTGTAAAATCTTAGATTTTATACAAAAACTTGGTTACACACTCTGCTGCAGGCGAGGAGAGAGACAGAATCTCTTGCAGATGGCTCTACAGACCACTAACCTGCAAAGCATCTCATGTAATCAGTCGGACGACTGAAAGCGCTCACACGAGCCTGGAAAATCGTGGCCCACATTGCATGCATATTATGGTGAAGACCCAATGATAAATATCCAGAAAGGAATTGACCTACTGGTGCTGTGTGATTCGTAGAGACAGCGTACTGACTGCTGTTAAAGGTCAGCCTGCCTGAAAGCACCTTAATCCCCAGAGGTGCCATCTCTCTTGTGAGTAAATTACACACTTTACCTGTTATTTATCGATACCAGGTTTCACTATGAGACGCCCCTTGTTTTGCTTTTGTATAGAATACCCATCACACCGTCGGACACGAGGAGTTTGCCGATTGTTTTTGTTATATTCAGACATTTCTATTTTATTGTCTTTTGGAAACTTTTTATTTTGGATTCTTATTATTTACTATATACATCATACTTTTTTTACATTTTTATTTTGTATTATTTATTATATGTTCACTTTATATACTACATTGAGTAAATATTTATTGATGTACTAATCCTATTTGCAATTGCTGCTTTTGTGCCAAGTAACACCCTACTTATTTAGTGTGCTCCCCTTTCCAGATAACCTTAGTGGATATCATGGATTTAGATTTTAAAAATGACAGAACGATATAGTTTGTGTATATGTATATAAGTATATATTACAGCATATATATATATATATATATATATATATATATATGTATGGGAATAAATGTTAAATATAAAATGTCACAGCAATATTGTTTGTGTACATGTATATAAGTATATATTATATGTATATGTATAGATATAAATGTAAGTAAGGAGAAAAATGGTTGACACTTAAGTCCGTGTGTGGGTAAAGAGAGCCAAGCCTGGCACCGGGACTTAGTTTGACACAAACACCCCCAAACAGTAGTATATGAGCCAAAAAAAGAGCCAAAAAAGAGAGAGGTGTACCTTTAGCACCGAAGTGAGAAAGTCCTTTGCATAAACGGAACAATATCCGATGGCAGCGTGTCTGCCGACTTCTCTTCCTTCTGCCTCTCGCAAAACCCGGTCTGCAGCTCTGTGCGCGTCACCGCGTGACGTAGGAAAAGGGTGTGTGTGAAGGTCAGCGTGTTCACCCGGTCCGGCAGTAGATGAGGAGTAGGCAACCTGGACTCAAATGCTGGTCAAAGGCATCAAAAAGAAGAGGTAGAGTCCCAGGTAGATGAGATAAAAGCAATCCTTTATTGAATTCGTTAAAAAGAAAATTCTTGTGAGACGCAGCTCACTCGGTCACAACATCAGCCTTAGTGAAAGAGTAGAAAGAGCGTAGCACCAGTGGCTTACATGTTTCGGCTAAACGCCGTAATCATAGCCTAAGGTGCTATGTCTCTAAGATTATTAAGACAGGTAGAAAACAATCCTATTGGCTAAAACACTAAAAGGTATAATTAAAAGAAACGCCCATTCTAACACACCTTGGTTGAACAATAAAGTTAACCCTATGTTTGTCTAGTATATATCAAATACAAAATATATTACAGCAAGAATTCATATAAGAATATAAGTTCAGGTGGAATGCAATATAAAGAAAAGAAAAGAAAAAGAAATCTTTAATCGATGTGAAGGGACGCCCCATTGTTAGTGGGGTTGATTCCCTATTAGAAAGACTCTCATCTTGGCTAGATACTATTCTGCAACCTTTAGTGAATACCTTACCTTCCTATACTAAGGACACAAAACACATTATCAATTTACTGACAAATCTAAAGTGGAATGATAACTTTATGTGGGTTACAATAGATGCAGTCTCTATGTACTCGTCTATACCCCACTCAGAAGGCATCAAGGCTATAAAGTTCTTTTTAGTCAACTATACAGATTATACTGAAATCTTCCAGAGTTTTATCATTCGTGTGTTAGAATTTCTACTTACACACAATTTCTTCTGCTTTGAGACTGACTACTATCTTCAGAAAAGAGGTACAGCAATGGGGGCGAAATTTGCCCCCTCATATGCGAATCTGTACCTTGGTTATTGGGAAATCAACTGCATTTATGGAGATGGTAATCCCTACAGGTCATCTATATATTTCTCTAAGAGATATATAGATGACCTGCTTTGTATTTGGTCTGGACCTTCAGATGAGGTGCCTAAATTTGTCTCTTGGCTGAATCAGAATGAGTTGAACTTGAGCTTCACCTTTATCTCTGATCTTGTCAACATTGACTACCTTGACTTAACCCTAAGTGGCAATTGTGATGGCACAATTTCCACTAAGGTTTTTCGCAAGCCAATAACAGGCAACACACTCTTGCATGCAAGCTCCTGTCATCCTACCAATACTGCTTATGCTGTGGCGAAAGGCCAGTTTATGAGGATAAAAAGGAATTGTAGCAGAGAGGAAGACTATAAACATGAGGCTAGTCAACTAGAAAATAGGCTTAGATCTAGACAATACTCTAAAAGACATATCAAACAGGCAAGACAACAGGTTGACCTTATCCCCAGACAGTCTATGTTACTTGATAGATGTAAGAACACTAATAGTAATTTTCAAGGTGTCTACTTTGTCACTGAATTTAGTGCTCAATATCCTGAAGTTTGCAATATAATCAAAAAACACTTTCCCCTTTTAATTGCAGACGACAAGCTAACAGATGTAGTAAAAAATGGTATTAGATGCTCTTACAAGAAATGCGCCACTCTAGCTTCTATTCTTTCTCCTACACAACTTAGACCCACCACACAACATACTAGCTCTTGGCTGAGACATCAGGGCATGTATAAATGTGGACATAAAAAATGTAGGCCATGTGATTATGTACAAACCACGAGTGAGTTTAGATTACTGTAACAGGGACTGCTTATTCCATTAAATCCTGTTTAAACTGCACTAGTACCAATGTCATATACCTTGTCACTTGCATTCTCTGTGATGTTCAATATGTTGGTCTCACGTCTAGGGATGTCAATTCGAGAATAAGAGAACATATCTCCTCCCTAACAAGGGGCAAGGCTACAACTCCCCTAGTGCAACATTTCGCCACTAAACATAATTGTAGCCTAGATTCCTTTAGATGGACAGCCATTGAAAAAGCCATCCCACAGGGGGGGTGATATAGATAAAGTCCTAGCTAAACGTGAAACCTATTGGATTTTTTAATTAAAAACTAGACTTCCCCAAGGTCTAAACTCCAAATTTGATTTGATTAACTTTTGGGAGTGATCACATATATTTACAGACTTACATATTTTCATATCATTAAACCTTATTTATGTTTTTATATTTTCATATTTCTATACACCTTTCATATATTATTTACATATATTTTGTGCACATATACGCCTTTTTGACTATACATAGCATAGCTATAGGCATAGGTGGTATTTATGAGCGGTCTAGGTATGATACTGATATATTTATGTTGTCTATATCACACACACTTATACATAGTGTTATTAACCTGAAAACTGCTCTTTTTGCCCTCTTTTTGCTTGTATCTTATATTCATTTATTTTTAATTATTTCTAATTTTTTATTCACAATATGTATCAGGTAGACTGATATATTAACTAGAGGTACTGTGTTTGTGGTATGGTCTTTTTTGTTATATTAATATAACTTCTCTATACTAGTCTTGCTGTCAAATTTATTGAAGCTATTGTGCAGGCTGCATATTCCAGCTTGCTATAAACATTAATATAGGTCCATACCCTTATCTATCTATAACACTGTCCCATTACCCAAGTTACATTTGTGATATATTGCTGTTTTATTGTTTTTTCATTGATGTTTTTTCATCATCATTTTTTCATTCATTTTTTATTTACTATTATTATTTTTTATCTCTCTTTTTTTGTTCCTTTATTTCTTTTTCTTTTTCTTTTCTTTTCTTTATATTGCATTCCACCTGAACTTATATTCTTATATGAATTCTTGCTGTAATATATTTTGTATTTGATATATACTAGATAAACATAGGGTTAACTTTATTGTTCAACCAAGGTGTGTTAGAATGGGCGTTTCTTTTAATTATACCTTTTAGTGTTTTAGCCAATAGGATTGTTTTCTACCTGTCTTAATAATCTTAGAGACATAGCACCTTAGGCTATGATTACGGCGTTTAGCCGAAACATGTAAGCCACTGGTGCTACGCTCTTTCTACTCTTTCACTAAGGCTGATGTTGTGACCGAGTGAGCTGCGTCTCACAAGAATTTTCTTTTTAACGAATTCAATAAAGGATTGCTTTTATCTCATCTACCTGGGACTCTACCTCTTCTTTTAGATATAAATGTTACATATAAAAATGTCACAGCAATATGGTTTGTGTACATGTATATAAGTATATATTATATGTATATGTATGGGAATAAATGTTACATATAAAAATGTCACAGCAATATGGTTTGTGTACATGTATATAAGTATATATTATATGTATATGTATGGGAATAAATGTTACATATAAAAATGTCACAGCAATATGGTTTGTGTACATGTATATGAGTTTATAGTATATGTATATGTATGGGAATAAATGTTACATATAAAAATGTCACAGCAATATGGTTTGTGTACATGTATATAAGTATATATTATATGTATATGTATGGGAATAAATGTTACATATAAAAATGTCACAGCAATATGGTTTGTGTACATGTATATAAGTATATATTATATGTATATGTATGGGAATAAATGTTACATATAAAATGACAGAGCAATATGGTTTGTGTACATGTATATAAGTATATATTATATGTATATGTATGGGAATAAATGTTACATATAAAATGACACAGCAATATGGTTTGTGTACATGTATATATTATATGTATATGTATGGGAATAAATGTTATATATAAAAATGTCACAGCAATATGGTTTGTGTACATGTATATCAGTATATAGTATATGTATATGTATGGGAATAAATGTTACATATAAAAATGTCACAGCAATATGGTTTGTGTACATGTATATAAGTATATATTATATGTATGGGAATAAATGTTACATATACAAATGACACAGCAATATGGTTTGTGTACATGTATAGAAGTATATAGTATATGTATATGTATAGGAATAAATGTTACATATAAAATGACAGAGCAATATGGTTTGTGTACATGTATATAAGTATATATTATATGTATATGTATGGGAATAAATGTTACATATAAAATGACAGAGCAATATGGTTTGTTTACATGTATATAAGTATATAGTATATGTATATGTATGGGAATAAATGTTACATATAATAATGTCACAGCAATATGGTTTGTGTACATGTATATAGTATATGTATATGTATGGGAATAAATGTTATATATAAAATGACAGAGCAATATGGTTTGTGTACATGTATATAAGTATATAGTATATGTATATGTATGGGAATAAATGTTACATATAAAATGACAGAGCAATAGGGTTTGTGTACATGTATATAAGTATATATTATATGTATATGTATGGGAATAAATGTTTCATATAAAATGACAGAGCAATATGGTTTGTGTACATGTATATATTATATGTATATGTATGGGAATAAATGTTACATATAAAATGTCAGAGCAATATGGTTTGTGTACATGTATATAAGTATATATTATATTTATATGTATAGGAATAAATGTTACATATAAAATGACAGAGCAATAGGGTTTGTGTACATGTATATAAGTATATATTATATGTATATGTATGGGAATAAATGTTACATATAAAATGTCAGAGCAATATGGTTTGTGTACATGTATATAAGTATATATTATATTTATATGTATAGGAATAAATGTTACATATAAAATGACAGAGCAATAGGGTTTGTGTACATGTATATAAGTATATATTATATGTATATGCATGGGAATAAATGTTACATATAAAATGTCACAGCAATATGCTTTGTGTACATGTATATAAGTATATATTATATGTATATGTATGGGAATAAATGTTACATATAAAATGACAGAGCAATATGGTTTGTTTACATGTATATAAGTATATATTATATGTATATGTATGGGAATAAATGTTACATATAAAATGACAGAGCAATATGGTTTGTGTACATGTATATAAGTATATATTATATGTATAGGAATAAATGTTACATATAAAATGACAGAGCAATATGGTTTGTGTACATGTATACAAGTATATATTATATGTATGGGAATAAATGTTACATATAAAAATGTCACAGCAATATGGTTTGTGTACATGTATAGAAGTATATAGTATATGTATATGTATAGGAATAAATGTTACATATAAAATGTCACAGCAATATGGTTTGTGTACATGTATATAAGTATATATTATATGTATATGTATGGGAATAAATGTTACATATAAAAATGACAGAGCAATATGGTTTGTGTACATGTATATAAGTATATATTATATGTATATGTATGGGAATAAATGTTACATATAAAAATGTCACAACAATATGGTTTGTGTACATGTATATAAGTATATATTATATGTATATGTATGGGAATAAATGTTAAATATAAATATGACAGAGCAATATGGTTTGTGTACATGTATATAAGTATATATTATATGTATATGTATGGGAATAAATGTTACATATACAAATGACACAGCAATATGGTTTGTGTACATGTATATAAGTATATATTATATGTATGGGAATAAATGTTACATATAAAAATGTCACAGCAATATGGTTTGTGTACATGTATATAAGTATATATTATATGTATATGTATGGGAATAAATGTTACATATAAAAATGTCACAGCAATATGGTTTATGTACATGTATATAAGTATATATTATATGTATATGTATGGGAATAAATGTTATATATAAAAATGTCACAGCAATATGGTTTGTGTACATGTATATAAGTATATATTATATGTATATGTATGGGAATAAATGTTACATATAAAATGTCACAGCAATATGGTTTGTGTACATGTATATATTATATGTATATGTATGGGAATAAATGTTATGTATAAAAATGTCACAGCAATATGGTTTGTGTACATGTATATAAGTATATATTATATGTATATGTATGGGAATAAATGTTACATATAAAATGACAGAGCAACATGGTTTGTGTACATGTATATAAGTATATATTATGTATATGTATGGGAATAAATGTTACATATAAAAATGTCACAGCAATATGGTTTGTGTACATGTATATAAGTATATATTATGTATATGTATGGGAATAAATGTTACATATAAAATGTCACAGCAATATGTTTTGTGTACATGTATATAAGTATATATTATATGTATATGTATAGGAATAAATATTACATATAATAATGTCAGAGCAATATGGTTTGTGTACATGTATATAAGTATATATTATATGTATATGTATGGGAATAAATGTTACATATAAAAATGTCACAGCAATATGGTTTGTGTACATGTATATAAGTATATATTATATGTATATGTATGGGAATAAATGTTACATATAAAATGACAGAGCAATATGGTTTGTGTACATGTATATAAGTATATATTATATTTACATGTATGGGAATAAATGTTACATATAAATATGACAGAGCAATATGGTTTGTGTACATGTATATAAGTATATATTATATGTATATGTATGGGAATAAATGTTACATATAAAAATGTCACAGCAATATGGTTTGTGTACATGTATATAAGTATATATTATATGTATATGTATGGGAATAAATGTTATATATAAAAATGTCAGAGCAATATGGTTTGTGTATATGTATATAAGTATATATTATATGTATATGTATGGGAATAAATGTTACATA
This sequence comes from Bombina bombina, assembly GCF_027579735.1. Classification (NCBI taxonomy): domain Eukaryota; kingdom Metazoa; phylum Chordata; class Amphibia; order Anura; family Bombinatoridae; genus Bombina; species Bombina bombina. Next base: position 41,891,600 of record NC_069503.1, read on the forward strand.
TAAATATGACAGAGCAATATGGTTTGTGTACATGTATATAAGTATATATTATATGTATATGTATGGGAATAAATGTTACATATAAATATGTCATAGCAATATAGTTTGTGTACATGTATATAAGTATATATTATATGTATATGTATGGGAATAAATGTTACATATAAATATGTCACAGCAATATAGTTTGTGTACATGTATATAAGTATATATTATATGTATATGTATGGGAATAAATGTTACATATAAAATGACAGAGCAATATGGTTTGTGTGCATGTATATAAGTATATATTATATGTATATGTATGGGAATAAATGTTACATATAAAATGACAGAGAAATATGGTTTGTGTGCATGTATATAAGTATATATTATATGTATATGTATGGGAATACATGTTACATATAAAAATGTCACAGCAATATGGTTTGTGTACATGTATATAAGTATATAGTATATGTTTATGTATGGGAATAAATGTTACATATAAAATGACAGCAATATGGTTTGTGTACATGTATATAAGTATATATTATATGTATGTGTATGGGAATAAATGTTACATATAAAATGACAGAGCAATATGGTTTGTGTACATGTATATAAGTATATATTATATGTATATGTATGGGAATAAATGTTACATCTAAAATGACAGAGCAATATGGTTTGTGTACATGTATATAAGTATATATTATATGTATGGGAATAAATGTTACATATAAAATGACAGAGCAATATGGTTTGTGTGCATGTATATAAGTATATATTATATGTATGTGTATGGGAATAAATGTTACATATAAAATGACAGAGCAATATGGTTTGCGTACATGTATATAAGTATATATTATATGTATATGTATGGGAATAAATGTTACATATAAAAATGTCACAGCAATATGGTTTGTGTACATGTATATAAGTATATATTATATGTATATGTATGGGAATAAATGTTACATATAAAAATGTCACAGCAATATGGTTTGTGTACATGTATATAAGTATATTTTATATTTATATGTATAGGAATAAATGTTACATATAAAAATGTCAGAGCAATATGGTTTGTGTATGTAAGTATATATTATATGTATATGTATAGGAATAAATGTTACATATAAAATGTCACAGCAATATGTTTTGTGTACATGTATATAAGTATATAGTATATGTATATGTATAGGAATAAATGTTACATATAAAATGACAGAGCAATATGTTTTGTGTACATGTATATAAGTATATATTATATGTATATGTATGGGAATAAATGTTACATATAAAAATGTCACAGCAATATGGTTTGTGTACATGTATATAAGTATATATTATATGCATATGTATAGATATAAATGTTACATATAAAAATGTCACAGCAATATTGTTTGTGTACATGTATACAAGTATGTATTATATGTATATGTATGGGAATAAATGTTACATATAAAATGACAGAGCAATATGTTTTGTGTACATGTATATAAGTATATATTATATGTATATGTATGGGAATAAATGTTACATATAAAAATGTCACAGCAATATGGTTTGTGTACATGTATATAAGTATATATTATATGTATATGTATGGAAATAAATGTTACATATAAAAATGACAAAACAATATGGTTTGTGTACATGTATATAAGTATATATTATATGTATATGTATAGGAATAAATGTTACATATAAATATGACAGAGCAATATGGGTTGTGTACATGTATATAAGTATATAGTATATGTATATGTATGGGAATAAATGTTACATATAAAAATGTCACAGCAATATGGTTTGTGTACATGTATATAAGTATATAGTATATGTATAAGTATAAATGTTACATATAAATATGACAGAGCAATATGGTTTGTGTACATGTATATAAGTATATAGTATATGTATATGTATGGGAATAAATGTTACATATAAAAATGTCACAGCAATATGGTTTGTGTACATGTATATAAGTATATAGTATATGTATGGGAATAAATGTTACATATAAAAATGTCACAGCAATATGGTTTGTGTACATGTATATAAGTATATATTATATGTATATGTATGGGAATAAATGTTACATATAAAAATGACACAGCAATATGGTTTGTGTACATGTATATAAGTATATATTATATGTATGGGAATAAATGTTACATATAAAAATGTCACAGCAATATGGTTTGTGTACATGTATATAAGTATATATTATATGTATATGTATGGGAATAAATGTTACATATAAAATGTCACAGCAATATGGATTGTGTACATGTATATAAGTATATATTATATGTATATGTATGGGAATAAATGTTACATATAAAAATGTCACAGCAATATGGTTTGTGTACATGAATATAAGTATATATTATATGTATGGGAATAAATGTTACATATAAAAATGTCACAGCAATATGGTTTGTGTACATGTATATAAGTATATATTATATGTATATGTATAGGAATAAATGTTACATATAAATATGACAGAGCAATATGGTTTGTGTACATGTATATATTATATGTATATGTATGGGAATAAATGTTACATATAAAAATGTCACAGCAATATGGTTTGTGTACATGTATATAAGTATATATTATATGCATATGTATAGATATAAATGTTACATATAAAAATGACAGAGCAATATTGTTTGTGTACATGTATATAAGTATGTATTATATGTATATGTATAGGAATAAATGTTACCTATAAAATGACAGAGCAATATGTTTTGTGTGCATGTATATATTATATGTATATGTATGGAAATAAATGTTACATATAAAAATGACAGCAATATGGTTTGTCTACATGTATATAAGTATATATTATGTATATGTATGGAAATAAATGTTACATATAAAATGTCACAGCAATATGGTTTGTGTACATGTATATAAGTATATATTATATGTATATGTATGGGAATAAATGTTACATATAAAATGCCACAGCAATATGGTTTGTGTACATGTATATAAGTATATATTATATTTATATGTATGGGAATAAATGTTACATATAAAATGACAGAGCAATATGGTTTGTGTACATGTATATAAGTATATATTATATGTATGTGTATGGGAATAAATGTTACATATAAAAATGTCACAGCAATATGGTTTGTGTACATGTATATAAGTATATATTATATGTATATGTATGGGAATAAATGTTACATATAAAAATGTCAGAGCAATATGGTTTGTGTACATATATATAAGTATATTTTATGTATATGTATGGGAATAAATGTTACATATAAAAATATCTGATCAATATGGTTTGTGTACATATATAGTATATGTATGGGAATAAATGTTACATATAAATATGACAGAGCAATGTGGTTTGTGTACATGTATATAAGTATATATTATATGTATATGTATGGGAATAAATGTTACATATAAAAATGTCAGAGCAATAGGGTTTGTGTACAAGTATATAAGTATATAGCATATGTATGGGAATAAATGTAACATATAAAAATGTCAGAGCAATATGGTTTGTGTACATGTATATAAGTATATATTATATGTATATGTATGGGAATAAATGTTACATATAAAAATGTCAGAGCAATATGGTTTGTGTACATGTATATGTATAGGAATAAATGTTACCTATAAAATGACAGAGCAATATGTTTTGTGTGCATGTATATATTATATGTATATGTATGGAAATAAATGTTACATATAAAAATGACAGCAATATGGTTTGTCTACATGTATATAAGTATATATTATGTATATGTATGGAAATAAATGTTACATATAAAATGTCACAGCAATATGGTTTGTGTACATGTATATAAGTATATATTATATGTATATGTATGGGAATAAATGTTACATATAAAATGTCACAGCAATATGGTTTGTGTACATGTATATAAGTATATATTATATTTATATGTATGGGAATAAATGTTACATATAAAATGACAGAGCAATATGGTTTGTGTACATGTATATAAGTATATATTATATGTATGTGTATGGGAATAAATGTTACATATAAAAATGTCACAGCAATATGGTTTGTGTACATGTATATAAGTATATATTATATGTATATGTATGGGAATAAATGTTACATATAAAAATGTCAGAGCAATATGGTTTGTGTACATATATATAAGTATATTTTATGTATATGTATGGGAATAAATGTTACATATAAAAATATCTGATCAATATGGTTTGTGTACATATATAGTATATGTATGGGAATAAATGTTACATATAAATATGACAGAGCAATGTGGTTTGTGTACATGTATATAAGTATATATTATATGTATATGTATGGGAATAAATGTTACATATAAAAATGTCAGAGCAATAGGGTTTGTGTACAAGTATATAAGTATATAGCATATGTATGGGAATAAATGTTACATATAAAAATGTCAGAGCAATATGGTTTGTGTACATGTATATAAGTATATATTATATGTATATGTATGGGAATAAATGTTACATATAAAAATGTCAGAGCAATATGGTTTGTGTACATGTATATGTATGGAAATAAATGTTACATATAAAATGTCACAGCAATATGGTTTGTGTACATGTATATAAGTATATATTATATGTATGGGAATAAATGTTACATCTAAAAATGTCACAGCAATATGGTTTGTGTACATGTATATAAGTATATATTATATGTATATGTATGGGAATAAATGTTACATATAAAATGACAGAGCAATATGGTTTGTGTACTTGTATATAAGTATATAGTATATGTATATGTATGGGAATAAATGTTACATATAAAAAATGTCAGAGCAATATGGTTTGTGTACATGTATATAAGTATATATTATATGCATATGTATGGGAATAAATGTTACATATAAATATGACACAGCAATATGGATTGTGTACATGTATATAAGTATATATTATATGTATATGTATGGGAATAAATGTTACATATAAAATGACAGAGCAATATGGTTTGTGTACATGTATATAAGTATATATTATATGTATATGTATGGGAATAAATGTTATATATAAAAATGACAGAGCAATATGGTTTGTGTACATGTATATAAGTATATATTATATGTATATGTATGGGAATAAATGTTACATATAAAAATGACACAGCAATATGGTTTGTGTACATGTATATAAGTATATATTATATGTATATGTATGGGAATAAATGTTACATCTAAAATGATACAGCAATATGGTTTGTGTACATGTATATAAGTATATATTATATGTATGGGAATAAATGTTACATATAAAATGACAGAGCAATAGGGTTTGTGTACATGTATATAAGTATATATTATATGTATATGTATGGGAATAAATGTTACATCTAAAATGACAGAGCAATATGGTTTGTGTACATGTATATAAGTATATATTATATGTATATGTATGGGAATAAATGTTACATATAAAATGACAGAGCAATATGGTTTGTGTACATGTATATAAGTATATATTATATGTATATGTATGGGAATAAATGTTACATATAAAATGACAGAGCAATATGGTTTGTGTACATGTATACAAGTATATATTATATGTATGGGAATAAATGTTTCATATAAAAATGATACAGCAATATGGTTTGTGTACATGTATATAAGTATATATTATATGTATATGTATGGGAATAAATGTTACATATAAAAATGACAGAGCAATATGGTTTGTGTACATGTATATAAGTATATATTATATGTATATGTATGGGAATACATGTTACATATAAAATGACAGAGCAATATGGTTTGTGTACATGTATATAAGTATATATTATATGTATATGTATGGGAATAAATGTTATATATAAAAATGTCAGAGCAATATGGTTTGTGTACATGTACAATATATATTATATGCATATGTATGGGAATAAATGTTACATATAAAATGACAGAGCAATATGGTTTGTGTACATGTATATAAGTATATATTATATGTATATGTATGGGAATAAATGTTACATATAAAAATGTCACAGCAATATGGTTTGTGTACATGTATATAAGTATATATTATATGAATATGTATGGGAATAAATGTTACATATAAAAATGTCACAGCAATATGGTTTGTGTACATGTATATAAGTATATATTATATGTATATGTATGGGAATAAATGTTACATATAAAATGACAGAGAAATATGGTTTGTGTACGTGTATATAAGTATATATTATATGTATGGGAATAAATGTTACATATAAAAATGTCACAGCAATATGGTTTGTGTACATGTATATAAGTATATGTATGGGAATAAATGTTACATATAAAAATGTCAGAGCAATATGGTTTGTGTACATGTATATAAGTATATATTATATGTATATGTATGGGAATAAATGTTACATATAAAATGACAGAGCAATATGGTTTGTGTACATGTATATAAGTATATATTATATTTAAATGTATGGGAATAAATGTTACATATAAAATGACAGCAATATGGTTTGTGTACAAGTATATAAGTATATAGTATATGTTTGGGAATACATGTTACATATAAAAATGTCAGAGCAATATGGTTTGTCTACATGTATATAGTATATGTATATGTATGGGAATAAATGTTACATATAAAAATGTCACAGCAATATGGTTTGTGTACATGTATATAAGTATATATTATATGTATATGTATGGGAATAAATGTTACATATAAAATGACAGAGCAATATGGTTTGTGTACATGTATATATTATATTTATATGTATGGGAATAAATGTTACATATAAAAATGTCACAACAATATGGTTTGTGTACATGTATATAAGTATATATTATATGTATATGTATGGGAATAAATGTTAAATATAAAAATGACCCGGCAATATGCTTTGTGTACATGTATATAAGTATATATTATATGTATATGTTTGGGAATAAATGTTAAATATTAAAATGACAGAGCAATATGGTTTGTGTACAAGTATATAAGTATATATTATATGTATATGTATGGGAATAAATGTTACATATAAAAATGATACAGCAATATGGTTTGTGTACATGTATGTAAGTATATATTATATGTATATGTATGGGAATAAATGTTACATATAAAAATGTCAGAGCAATATGGTTTGTGTACATGTATATAAGTATATATTATATGTGTATGTATGGGAATAAATGTTACATATATAAATGTCAGAGCAATATGGTTTGTGTACATGTATATAAGTATATTTTATGTATATGTATGGGAATAAATGTTACATATAAAAATATCTGATCAATATGGTTTGTGTACATATATATAGTATATGTATATGTATGGGAATAAATGTTACATATAAATATGACAGAGCAATGAGGTTTGTGTACAAGTATATAAGTATATAGTATATGTATGGGAATAAATGTTACATATAAAAATGTCAGAGCAATATGGTTTGTGTACATGTATATAAGTATATATTATATGTATATGTATGGGAATGAATGTTACATATAAAAATTACAGAGCAATATGGTTTGTGTACATGTATATAAGTATATATTATATGTATGGGAATAAATGTTACATATAAAAATGTCAGAGCAATATGGTTTGTGTACATCTATATGTATGGAAATAAATGTTACATATAAAAATGACACAGCAATATGGTTTGTGTACATGTATATAAGTATATGTATATGTATGGGAATAAATGTTACATATAAAAATGTCAGAGCAATATTGTTTGTGTACATGTATATAAGTATATATTATATGTATATGTATGGGAATAAATGTTACATATAAAAATGTCACAGCAATATGGTTTGTGTACTTGTATATAGTATATGTATATGTATGGGAATAAATGTTACATATAAAATGATACAGCAATATGGTTTGTGTACATGTATATAAGTATATATTATATGTATATGTATGGGAATAAATGTTACATATAAAATGACAGAGCAATATGGTTTGTGTACATGTATATAAGTATATATTATATGTATATGTATGGGAATAAATGTTACATATAAAATGACAGAGCAATGTGGCTTGTGTACATGTATACAAGTATATATTATATGTATGGGAATAAATGTTTCATATAAAAATGATACAGCAATATGGTTTGTGTACATGTATATAAGTATATATTATATGTATATGTATGGGAATAAATGTTACATATAAAATGACAGAGCAATATGGTTTGTGTACATGTATATAAGTATATATTATATGTATATGTATGGGAATAAATGTTACATCTAAAATGACAGAGCAATATGGTTTGTGTACATGTATATAAGTATATATTATATGTATATGTATGGGAATAAATGTTACATATAAAAATGACAGCAATATGGTTAGTGTACATGTATATAAGTATATATGATATGTATATGTATGGGAATAAATGTTATATATAAAAATGACACAGCAATATGGTTTGTGTACATGTATATAAGTATATATTATATGTATATGTATGGGAATAAATGTTATATATAAAAATGTCAGAGCAATATGGTTTGTGTACATGTACAGTATATATTATAATAAATGTTTTTATTGAGTTTTCCAATTTCTTGTGTACAAAACAAGTTATCTGGATACACATATACAAGCATCTTACAGTAAACATGAACATTTGTATATTTGTGGAGCAACCAGTTCGCCCTAGAATGGTAGAGTATTGTGATTATTTACCGACCTCATATAAATGTAGCATCTGTAAGGTATATAATGACCTTGGTGTAAATTTAAGTAACATTAGTAGGGTCTATCTCCGACAGGAATATGACCTCTAGTATGAAATCTTTTTTCTCCAACATAGGTGTGTCCGGTCCACGGCGTCATCCTTACTTGTGGGATATTCTCTTCCCCAACAGGAAATGGCAAAGAGCCCAGCAAAGCTGGTCACATGATCCCTCCTAGGCTCCGCCTACCCCAGTCATTCTCTTTGCCGTTGTACAGGCAACATCTCCACGGAGATGGCTTAGAGTTTTCCTATAGTCGACCCCAGAAAGGACTGATGGCAGACAGTCCCCAAGGTTGAGGGGGCGGTTTCTACTCTACACAAGCGCGCCACTATACCCATAGAAGATAGTTGTGCTTTCCAAGATCCTATGGATAAAAAATTAGAAGGTCTGCTAAAGATGTTTGTTCAGCAAGGTTCCCTTCTACAACCAATTGCATGCATTGTCCCTGTCACTGCAGCCGCGTGTTTCTAGTTTGATGAGCTAGGAAAGGCGATTATTAGTAATTCTTCTTCTTATGAGGAGATTATGGACAGAATTCGTGCTCTTAAATTGGCTAATTCTTTCACCCTAGACGCCACCTTGCAATTGGCTAGGTTAGCGGCGAAAAAATTCTGGGTTTGCTATTGTGGCGCAGAGCGCTTTGGTTAAAATCTTGGGCAGCGGATGCGTCTTCCAAGAACAAATTGCTTGACATTCCTTTCAAGGGGAAAACACTCTTTGGCCCTGACTTGAAAGAGATTATCTCTGATATCACTGGGGGCAAGGGCCACGCCCTTCCTCAGGATAGGTCTTTTCAAGACCAAAAATAAACCTAAGTTTCGTCCCTTTCGCAGAAACGGATCAGCCCCAAGGGCTACGTCCTCTAAGCAGGAAGGTAATACTTCTCAAGCCAATCCAGCCTGGAGACCTATGCAAGGCTGGAACAAAGGAAAGCAGGCCAGGAAACCTGCCACTGCTACCAAGACAGCATGAAATGCGGGCCCCCGATCCGGGACCGGATCTGGTGGGGGGCAGACTCTCTCTCTTCGCTCAGGCTGGGGCAAGAGATGTTCTGGATCCTTGGGCGCTAGAAATAGTCTCCCAAGGTTATTCTCTGGAGTTCAAGGGGCTTCCTCCAAGGGGGAGGTTCCACAGGTCTCAGTTGTCTTCAGACCACATAAGAAGACAGGCATTCTTACATTGGGTAGAAGACCTGCTAAAAATGGGAGTGATTCATCCTGTTCCATTAGGAGAACAAGGGATGGGGTTCTACTCCAATCTGTTCATAGTTCCCAAAAAAGAGGGAACGTTCAGACCAATCTTAGATCTCAAGATCTTGAACAAGTTTCTCAAGGTTCCATCGTTCAAGATGGAAACCATTCGAACACTCCTTCCTTCCATCCAGGAAGGTCAATTCATGACCAAGGTGGATTTCAAGGATGCGTATCTACATATTCCTATCCACAAGGAACATCATCGGTTCCTAAGGTTTGAATTCCTGGACAAGCATTTCCAGTTCGTGGCGTTTTCTTTCGGATTAGCCACTGCTCCTAGGATTTTCTCATAGGTACTAGGGTCCCTTCTGGCGGTGCTAAGACCAAGGGGCATTGCTGTAGTACCTTACTTGGACGACATTCTGATTCGAGCGTCGTCCCTTCCTCAAGTAAAGGCTCACACGGACATTGTCCTGGCCTTTCTCAGATCTCACGGATGGAAAGTGAACGTGGAAAAGAGTTCTCTATCTCCGTCAACGAGGGTTCCCTTCTTGGGAACTATAATAGACTCCTTAGAAATGAGGATTTTTCTGACAGAAGCCAGAAAAACAAAACTTCTAGACTCTTGTCGGATACTTCATTCCGTTCCTCTTCCTTCCATAGCGCAGTGCATGGAAGTGATAGGTTTGATGGTAGCGGCAATGGACATAGTTCCTTTTGTGCGCATTCATCTAAGACCATTACAACTGTTCATGCTCAGTCAGTGGAATGGGGACTATTCAGACTTGTCTCCGAAGATACAAGTAAATCAGAGGACCAGAGACTCATTCCGTTGGTGGCTGTCCCTGGACAACCTGTCACAAGGGATGACCTTCCGCAGACCAGAGTGGGTCATTGTCACGACCGACGCCAGTCTGATGGGCTGGGGCGCGGTCTGGGGATCCCTGAAAGCTCAGGGTCTTTGGTCTCGGGTAGAATCTCTTCTACCGATAAATATTCTGGAACTGAGAGCGATATTCAATGCTCTCAAAGCTTGGCCTCAGCTAGCGAGGGCCAAGTTCATACATCAACCATCAGGGGGGAACAAGGAGTTCCCTAGCGATGGAAGAAGTGAACAAAATCATTATATGGGCGGAGTCTCACTCCTGCCACCTGTCTGCTATCCACATCCCAGGAGTGGAAAATTGGGAAGCGGATTTTCTGAGTCGTCAGACATTGCATCCGGGGGAGTGGGAACTCCATCCGGAAATCTTTGCCCAAGTCACTCAACCGTGGGGCATTCCAGACATGGATCTGATGGCCTCTCGTCAGAACTTCAGAGTTCCTTACTACGGGTACAGATCCAGGGATCCCAAGGCGGCTCTAGTGGATGCACTAGTAGCACCTTGGACCTTCAAACTAGCTTATGTGTTCCCGCCGTTTCCTCTCATCCCCAGGCTGGTAGCCAGGATCAATCAGGAGAGGGCGTCGGTGATTTTGATAGCTCCTGCGTGGCCACGCAGGACTTGGTATGCAGATCTGGTGAATATGTCATCGGCTCCACCATGGAAGCTACCTTTGAGACGAGACCTTCTTGTTCTAGGTCCGTTCGACCCACTCCAGCTGACTGCTTGGAGATTGAACGCTTGATCTTATCAAAGCGAGGGTTCTCAGATTCTGTTATTAATACTCTTGTTCAGGCCTGAAAGCCTGTAACCAGAAAAATTACCACATAATTTGGTATATCTGTTGGTGTGAATCTGCAGGATTCCCTTGGGACAAGGTTAAGATTCCTAAGAGTCTATCCTTCCTTCGAGAAGGATTGGAAAAAGGATTATCTGCAAGTTCCTTGATGGGACAGATTTCTGCCTTGTCTGTGTTACTTCACAAAAAGCTGGCAGCTGTGCCAGATGTTCTAGCCTTTGTTCAGGCTCTGGTTAGAATCAAGCCTGTTTACAAAATTTTGACTCCTCCTTGGAGTCTCAACCTAGTTCTTTCAGTTCTTTAGGGGGTTCCGTTTGAACCCTTACATTCCGTTGATATTATCTTGGAAAGTTTTGTTTTTGGTTGCAATTTCTTCTGCTAGAAGAGTTTCAGAATTATCTGCTCTGCAGTGTTCTTCTCCTTATCTGGTGTTCCATGCAGATAAGGTGGTTTTGCGTACTAAACCTGGTTTTCTTCCAAAAGTTGTTTCTAACAAAAACATTAACCAGGAGATAGTTGTGCCTTCTTTGTGTCCTAATCCAGTTTCAAAGAAGGAACGTTTGTTGCACAACTTGGATGTAGTTCGTGCTCTCAAATTTTACTTAGCAGCTACTAAGGATTTCAGACAAACTTTGTCTTTGTTTGTTGTTTATTCTGGTAAACGGAGAGGTCAAAAAGCAACTTCTACCTCTCTCTCCTTCTGGATTAAAAGCATTATCCGATTGGCTTATGAGACTGCCGGACGGCAGCCTCCTGAAAGAATCACAGCTCACTCCACTAGGGCTGTGGCTTCCACATGGGCCTTCAAGAACGAGGCTTCTGTTGATCAGATATGGAAGGCAGCGACTTGGTCTTCACTGCACACTTTTTCTAAATTTTACAAATTTGATACTTTTGCTTCTTCTGAGGCTTTTTTTTGGGAGAAAGGTTTTGCAAGCCGTGGTGCCTTCCATTTAGGTGACCTGATTTGCTCCCTCCCTTCATCCGTGTCCTAAAGCTTTGGTATTGGTTCCCACAAGTAAGGATGACGCCGTGGACCGGACACACCTATGTTGGAGAAAACAGAATTTATGTTTACCTGATAAATTACTTTCTCCAACGGTGTGTCCGGTCCACGGCCCGCCCTGGTTTTTTTAATCAGGTCTGATAATTTATTTTCTTTAACTACAGTCACCACGGTAACATATGGTTTCTCCTATGCAAATATTCCTCCTTAACGTCGGTCGAATGACTGGGGTAGGCGGAGCCTAGGAGGGATCATGTGACCAGCTTTGCTGGGCTCTTTGCCATTTCCTGTTGGGGAAGAGAATATCCCACAAGTAAGGATGACGCCGTGGACCGGACACACCGTTGGAGAAAGTAATTTATCAGGTAAACATAAATTCTGTTTTTCCTAAGTAAGTATAATGCATTTTTTCTAACTTTAGGACCATGGTAACTTCTTTAATCCATTGTGTTAATGTTGGGATTTCTTGTTTCTTCCATAGCCTAGGGATTAGTCTTTTCGCACAGCTCAACATACAAGACAGTAGTTTTCTTCTATATGCACAGCCAAGGTTGGGTAGTTGATTCAGGAGAACTATAGTGGGGTTTAGTGTGAGATTGAGTTGTAATTTATTTTTTATATATGTAGTGATCTGGTCCCAGAACGGTTTCAGTTTGGGGCATGACCACCACACATGGGTCATGTTCCCTATTTCTCCGCATAGTCTCCAGCATAAAGGGGACGATGATGGAAAAATCTTGTTTAATCTATGTGGAGTGAGATACCACCTGGAGAGAATCTTATAATTAAGTTCTACTAAAGTGGATGAAATGGAGGATTTCCTAGTAGAGGAAAATATGTAAGCCCATTGAGTGTCAGTAAATTCTAATTGCATCTCCCTTTCCCATTGCTTTGTGTAGGACGGTGTTGTTTTGGGAAACCTTTTACACAATATAGCATATATCAAAGAGACATGTGATCTTACTATGCTCGTAGTTGTACATAGTTTTTCAAATGGTGTAAAGGGTCTTAAGAGTTCGTGTTTTTGTGTATCTGTCATGACTGAATGTCGAGCTTGTAGATATAAATACCATTTGTCAAAAGGGGTCCCTATTTCCTCTTTTAATTCCTGTTGATTCCTGAACAAGCCCTCCCTTGTAAGTGTGTGTATTGGGACACTTGCGTGTGTAGGGGTAGAGTGCGTCAGGCCCTCTAATTGATCTGGAAAGAAGTAAGGATTTTGAAACAGGGGGGATAGGGGAGAGATTGTAGTTGAAAGGTTATTCTGTTCTTTAAGTGTTTTGTCCCAAATATCGAATGTGGCTTTTATTAAGATATTAGTCCCTACCTGATTTGGTCTATGTTTTTTCAATAGCCAGGGTAAAGTGGATAAATTTAGTATTCCTGTTAATTGAGATTCCATATGAACCCATGGTTTTGATGGACTGTTGTGGCACCAAGCTACAATTCGTGCTAATAGGGATGCTGTATAATAATTTCTAAGAATTGGGACACTCAGTCCCCCATCCTCTTTAGCTAGGTACAAGGTTTTTCTTGCCACTCTTGGTCTACTATGTGACCATATAAACGACTCTAGTAACTTTTGATGAGAATTAAAGAAGTGCTGGGGTAGATTAATAGGCAGCGTTTGAAACAAATAAAGGTATTTCGGTATTATAGACATTTTAATCGCATTTATACGGCCTATCCATGATAGGTGTCCCTGTTTGTGCCATGTGTTTAGTAGTTGACTAATTTCTAAGTATATAGGCACAAAGTTCTTTTCATATATCTCTGATGGCTTGTTTGGGATTATTGTCCCTAGGTATTTAACTGAGTGGACTACATCAAATTGTGTATGTGTAGTCAGATACTGGATAGATGGCCGGTTTAGATTGATGGGCATCAACATAGACTTATCCAAGTTAATTGAGAAATTTGAGACCTGTTTATATTCCTGGAAAGTTTGTAGTAATTGAGGTATTGAGGATTTAGGCTCTGTCAGTGTGAAAATTATGTCGTCTGCGAAGAGTAAACATTTCTGGGTGTGTGGGCCATATGTAAAGCCTTTGATTTCAGGGTGTGTCCTGACCATTGTCGCAAGAATTTCTACCGTTAAAATAAATAGTAGGGGCGAGAGGGGACATCCCTGCCTTGTACCATTCCTAATTGGAAAGGTATGTGACTGGGTGCTGTTGACTATCACTTTAGCAGAGGGGATTGAGTAGAGAGCTTTAATCCTATTTATGTAACTGTCGGGAAAGTTAAATTTCGTCAATGTCGCCCACATGAAGTCCCAGTCGACCCTGTCAAATGCCTTCTCGGCGTCTGTGGAAAGGAAAGTCATTGGGGTATTGTTGTCCGTCGCGTATTGTAATGTATGTAGTATTCTGGTGGTGTTGTCTTTTGCTTCTCGTCCTTGCACAAATCCTACTTGATCGGTATGGACAATTTGGGGTAGTATATTGTTTAGTCTGGTGGCTAGTAGTTTTGCATATATTTTCATGTCTATATTGATTAGGGAGATTGGGCGATAGTTTTGGACTTTGTCGTCTGCTTTTCCTGGTTTTGGGATGACGGTGATGGATGCTTCTAATAGTGGTTGAGAGAATTTTGAGCCCTTATCTATATCTTGGTATAGTGTTAAGAGATGTTTACTTAATTGGAAATTGTATAGTTGATAAAACTTAGATGTAAGGCCATCTGGGCCCGGTGCTTTCCCTATTGGCAGTTGTTTGATTGTATTCAGGACCTCTTGTAGAGTGATAGGGGAGGCTATTTTTTCCCTATCTGTCTCGGTCAATGTTGGAACCTGGACTCTGGAGAGATATTGTTGTATTAGTTCTAGTTTATTAGAGGTTTTGTGTGTATTTAGGTTATATAGAGATCGATAATAGTCTGCAAAACTGTCAGCTATACTTTCATTTTGGTTTTGAGGAATGCCATCTTGACCTCTGATCATACGGATATGGGTCCGTAATTTTTTCTTTTTTAACGATCTAGCTAACATTTTCCCAGCTTTATTATTCTCTATGAAGCTTTTGTGGTCAATGCTCTCATATGTGCATTGTGGATTAAGTGCTCGTTTAGCGCTTTTCTGGCTGCGTTTAAAACCACCAAGCGCTGGGGTGATTTTGGGTCTGATTTATGGGATATTTCTGCTTTTTTTAAGTCAGCTATAAGAGAGAGATATGTTGTGGACCTCTGTTTACGTAGTCTGTGTGTGTGTTGGATTATTTCTCCTCTAATGGTGCATTTAAATGCCTCCCAATTGTTAGTTGTCGATGTAGTCAGTGGGTCATTATGTAGGAAGAATTCCTCTGTGCGTTTGCCAATTGTCTCTACTACCATAGGATCAGTAAATATATTGTCGTTAAGTCTCCAGTTGTTTTGAGGTTTGGGTTTAGAATCCCATGTAAATGATGTGATAACCATACTATGGTCGGACCATGCGGTATGTGATATCTTTGAGTATTTAAGATTTGTCAACATATTTTGGGAACATAGAATATAGTCTGTCCTAGAGTAGCTGCGTTGAGGACTGGAAAAGAATGTGAAATCTTTGGTCTCTGGGTGGACCAGTCTCCAGGTATCGAATAATGTGGGGATTTGGAGTATCTTATGGTTGGTTTTAATGTGTCTAATGGAGATGTAGGATTTCCCTGAAGATGTGTCAAGGGGGGGACAGATTGGGAAGTTCAAATCCCCGCCTAGTAGAATTGGTCCCTTTGCAATGTCTAGGAGGGATCTCGTGACTAGTCTAAAAAATGGGGGTGTGGGCTTGTTGGGTGCATAAATATTCGCAATGGTGATAGGCCTATTGTACAATAATCCCACCAGGATCAGGATCCTACCTTCTTTGTCTCGGAAGCTGTCTAATAATTCAAAGGGAATTCCTTGTCTAATGGATATGCATACCCCATTTTTCCCATCTATGCCTGAACTAAAGTAATGATTGGTGTAGTATCTGTTTGTGATAGTGGGTTCTTTGCTTCGTCTGAAATGTGTTTCTTGGGACAATATGAAGTCTATTTTTTTCTTGAAAAAATCGTGATATGCTATAGATCGTTTTTCTGCGGACAGAAAGCCCTTGACATTTTGTGTTGCGATCTTAAACTCTCCTGAGGTGTACGTGTTGGTCATTTTTATCTGTGACATGAGTATAAATATTTATGTTCAAGTTGAGGGCGGAAAACTAATCCTGTTTGTTGGTTGCGTCAGTACAAGATGCTATTTGTCGAATGGAAATCAAGCTATGAACGTGTGTGTGTGTGTGTTAGTGGAGTGAGTGTGGTGGAGTTCGTGTAGTGTCTGAGCTTTACTACTTGCAATTGTGTAGTAGTAAATTAACTAAACAAACTAAAGTGAATATAACAATAAATTAAAAAAAAAAATTGAGGAACAAATCACAGAATTAAGGCTGATAACCATAATCAATACTAGTTAGGTCATATTTCTTACCTGTGATATATAGGAACAAGAACTGGTAAACAAATTTAGGCTAACAGTCAACAATATAATAACATTGTAGAGTTTAAGGCTTAAAGGCATCTCTAACTTATAGATGAGATGATAAAACATGAAAAGTCTGTTAAGGAGTGATTACCTGGTTAACTTAGGTACATTTATGTCCACAGGTAATCATTCATTTAACCCCCCCCATTAGTCATTTTACCTGCTGGCTTTCTACTTGAAAGTTCCTGGGGGGTTGAGATTTAAAGTGTATAACTAGGGTCTACGGCTTTAATGCCATTCATCAATTGTTGGTGAAGTACTTCTATGTACGCAGCTGACATGCTGTGGTACATAAGCAAGGAGTCTTTGATCAACTCGTCTGTGTTTTCAGCGGATTTCATAATTGTCAGATGGGTCAGGTATTTGACGTTTTCGTGGAAGTCTTTTGGTTGAAGTTTGCCAATTTTTTCGTTGCCCTTTGGGAAGGTGCACATCTTCCTGATGGAGTTGTGGGGTCTCCGAACCACCCAGCGGCGGAGCGGTGATCCCCAGTTGTTTGCAGAATTGAGATGCGTTGAGTGGATCTTTGCATTCGTACCGCCGTCCTTCTTTCTGAACTATTAGGGACACTGGGAACCCCCACCTATAGGGGATCTTTAAGTTACGAAGATGTGAAGTCAGCTCATGATATGTTTTCCTCTGTTGAAGAGTGCGAAAGGAGAGATCTTGGAATATTTGGATCTTTGAGCCTTGATGTAGTAGGTGAGTTTGTTTTCTAGCGAGAGATAAAATCGTCTCCTTGTCCTGGTAACTTAAGAAACATACTATAATGTCCCTGGGAGGCTGGTCGCCTTGTGGCTTTGGTCTTAGAGAACGTTGTGCTCTTTCTAAGGGGATGTGCCGGTCTTCTTCATGGGCTGATGAGAGTAGCATACCTTGGAACAAGCCCTGTAAGAAATCTTTTATCTCTGTACCTTGAACCTCTTCTGGAATGCCTCTAAATCTTAAATTACAACGTCTCGTTCTATTTTCAAGATCATCCAGTTTGTTTTCAAGGTCTTTTATGAGAGTGTCGTGCTGGTTCATCGTGTGGTTCATTTCTGCCATGTTGTTGCAGATGTCTTCATGATCTCCCTCTAGTGTTTCTACTCTGGCCCCCAAATCAGTGATGTCCTTTTTGAGGTCAGCACATTCCTGTTTGATACAGCATTTGACTTGATCTATCAGTGTGACTATCTCTTTAAGGGTGGCTGGTTGATCTGCCCCTCTGTCATTGCCCTGTTGTGGTGATTTTGGGGAGCTGGGCTGTGAATTGAACTGTTGTTCTGTGTCATCTTCCTCCCCTATAGAGTGTTGTGGGGATTTTTTCTTTTCTGAGCTTTTGAAGAACTTTGAGACTGTGTTCTGAGAGGAGCTGTGCCCTTTTAGTTGTTTATCTGGCTTTGGCGGTTTGCGCAGAGCCATCTTGGTTTTTGGTCTGCGGTGGCTCTTATTTTATATAAATAGGGGGTGCCCGTATTGCGGTAAGAAGGCTTAGGTGAGGCCCTTATATGTAGCCCTGAGACAGCTTTGGTATTTTCCTATAAAGCAGCTAGGAGGCAGGTCTTCCGTGTCAATTTTGGGTGTAGAGCTAAGATCAGTGTTTATATATATATTATTTGCCCCTCGTGTGTATGGATATTGGTATTGTTTAATCACCTC
Source organism: Bombina bombina (assembly GCF_027579735.1). Lineage (NCBI taxonomy): Eukaryota > Metazoa > Chordata > Amphibia > Anura > Bombinatoridae > Bombina > Bombina bombina. The sequence goes on from NC_069503.1 coordinate 41,910,400, forward strand.
TTAGGTTGTGGAGTACGCTCATCATGGGTTTTAATTAATGCCCTGTGCTGAGGCTTGTGGGTCGCAATATTGTCAGCGCATCGCGCTGTGGCAGTCTGATTTCTAATGTTCCGTACTCACGGTTTATTGCTGGAATCGTGCCGTGTCGACATTTGGGGTCTCTCGGTTACATCTTGCAGGGGATAAGATCCCGATCGCCACTCTGCAGATTCTGTACGTAGCTAGCGGTATGCACGGCTTTTCAGCTTGTTAACTGTTGTCCGTTGTTATGTGGCTGTGGTTTGGCGCCTCTACTTGGGCCTTGCAAATTGCAGTGTCGGACTTTGCATAGACCGTTTTCCCATCTGTCCGATCAAACTAGCGCCATTAGTTCCTGGGGTCATTAGATGTTCGATGCACTATCGGATGGAAATCTTGCTCGAAAATGACCTTTGTTTCTAAAGAAAGCCCTTTCTCTGTGTGAGGAGCTCTAGCAACTCGCAGCCATCTTAGATGCCTGCAGGCTCCGCCCTTGTACAGTATATATTATATGCATATGTATGGGAATAAATGTTACATATAAAATGACAGAGCAATATGGTTTGTGTACATGTATATATTATATGTATATGTATGGGAATAAATGTTACATATAAAAATGTCACAGCAATATGGTTTGTGTACATGTATATAAGTATATATTATATGTATATGTATGGGAATAAATGTTACATATAAAAATGTCACAGCAATATGGTTTGTGTACATGTATATAAGTATATATTATATGTATATGTATGGGAATAAATGTTACATATAAAAATGTCACAGCAATATGGTTTGTGTACATGTATATAAGTATATATTATATGTATATGTATGGGAATAAATGTTACATATAAAATGACAGAGCAATATGGTTTGTGTACGTGTATATAAGTATATAGTATATGTATGGGAATAAATGTTACATATAAAAATGTCACAGCAATATGGTTTGTGTACATGTATATAAGTATATGTATGGGAATAAATGTTACATATAAAAATGTCAGAGCAATATGGTTTGTGTACATGTATATAAGTATATATTATATGTATATGTATGGGAATAAATGTTACATATAAAATGACAGAGCAATATGGTTTGTGTACATGTATATAAGTGTATATTATATTTATATGTATGGGAATAAATGTTACATATAAAATGACAGCAATATGGTTTGTGTACAAGTATATAAGTATATAGTATATGTATGGGAATACATGTTACATATAAAAATGTCACAGCAATATGGTTTGTGTACATGTATATAAGTATATATTATATGTATATGTATGGGAATAAATGTTACATATAAAAATGTCACAGCAATATGGTTTGTGTACATGTATATAAGTATATATTATATGTATATGTATGGGAATAAATGTTACATATAAAATGACAGAGCAATATGGTTTGTGTACATGTATATATTATATTTATATGTATGGGAATAAATGTTACATATAAAAATGTCACAACAATATGGTTTGTGTACATGTATATAAGTATATATTATATGTATGGGAATAAATGTTAAATATAAAAATGACCCGGCAATATGCTTTGTGTACATGTATATAAGTATATATTATATGTATATGTATGGGAATAAATGTTAAATATAAAAATGACAGAGCAATATGGTTTGTGTACAAGTATATAAGTATATATTATATGTATATGTATGGGAATAAATGTTACATATAAAAATGACACAGCAATATGGTTTGTGTACATGTATATAAGTATATATTATATGTATATGTATGAGAATAAATGTTACATATAAAAATGTCAGAGCAATATGGTTTGTATACATGTATATAAGTGTATATTATATGTATATGTATGGGAATAAATGTTACATCTAAAATGACAGAGCAATATGGTTTGTGTACATGTATATAAGTATATATTATATGTATATGTATGGGAATAAATGTTACATATAAAAATGACAGAGCAATATGGTTTGTGTACATGTATATAAGTATATATTATATGTATATGTATGGGAATACATGTTATATATAAAATGACAGAGCAATATGGTTTGTGTACATGTATATATGATATGTATATGTATGGGAATAAATGTTATATATAAAAATGACACAGCAATATGTTTTGTGTACATGTATATAAGTATATATTATATGTATATGTATGGGAATAAATGTTATATATAAAAATGTCAGAGCAATATGGTTTGTGTACATGTACAGTATATATTATATGCATATGTATGGGAATAAATGTTACATATAAAATGTCACAGCAATATGGTTTGTGTACATGTATATAAGTATATATTATATGTATATGTATGGGAATAAATGTTACATATAAAAATGTCACAGCAATATGGTTTGTGTACATGTATATAAGTATATATTATATGTATATGTATGGGAATAAATGTTACATATAAAATGACAGAGCAATATGGTTTGTGTACGTGTATGTAAGTATATATTATATGTATATGTATGGGAATAAATGTTACATATAAAAATGTCACAGCAATATGGTTTGTGTACATGTATACAGGGAGTGCAGAATTATTAGGCAAGTTGTATTTTTGAGGATTAATTTTATTATTGAACAACAACCATGTTCTCAATGAACCCAAAAAAACTCATTAATATCAAAGCTGAATATTTTTGGAAGTAGTTTTTAGTTTGTTTTTAGTTTTAGCTATTTTAGGGGGATATCTGTGTGTGCAGGTGACTATTACTGTGCATAATTATTAGGCAACTTAACAAAAAACAAATATATACCTATTTCAATTATTTATTTTTACCAGTGAAACCAATATAACATCTCAACATTCACAAATATACATTTCTGACATTCAAAAATAAAACAAAAACAAATCAGTGACCAATATAGCCACCTTTCTTTGCAAGGACACTCAAAAGCCTGCCATCCATGGATTCTATCAGTGTTTTGATCTGTTCACCATCAACATTGTGTGCAGCAGCAACCACAGCCTCCCAGACACTGTTCAGAGAGGTGTACTGTTTTCCCTCCTTGTAAATCTCACATTTGATGATGGACCACAGGTTCTCAATGAGGTTCAGATCAGGTGAACAAGGAGGCCATGTCATTAGATTTTCTCCTTTTATACCCTTTCTTGCCAGCCACGCTGTGGAGTACTTGGACGCATGTGATGGAGCATTGTCCTGCATGAAAATCATGTTTTTCTTGAAGGATGCAGACTTCTTCCTGTACCACTGCTTGAAGAAGGTGTCTTCCAGAAACTGGCAGTAGGACTGGGAGTTGAGCTTGACTCCATCCTCAACCCGAAAAGGCCCCACAAGCTCATCTTTGATTATACCAGCCCAAACCAGTACTCCACTTCCACCTTGCTGGTGTCTGAGTCGGACTGGAGCTCTCTGCCCTTTACCAATCCAGCCATGGGCCCATCCATCTGGCCCATCAAGACTCACTCTCATTTCATCAGTCCATAAAACCTTAGAAAAATCAGTCTTGAGATATTTCTTGGCCCAGTCTTGACGTTTCAGCTTGTGTGTCTTGTTCAGTGGTGGTCGTCTTTCAGCCTTTCTTACCTTGGCCATGTCTCTGAGTATTGCACACCTTGTGCTTTTGGGCACTCCAGTGATGTTGCAGCTCTGAAATATGGCCAAACTGGTGGCATCTTGGCAGCTGCACGCTTGACTTTTCTCAGTTCATGGGCAGTTATTTTGCGCCTTGGTTTTTTCACACGCTTCTTGCGACCCTGTTGACTATTTTGAATGAAACACTTGATTGTTCGATGATCACGCTTCAGAAGCTTTGCAATTTTAAGAGTGCTGCATCCCTATGCAAGATATCTCACTATTTTTGACTTTTCTGAGCCTGTCAAGTCCTTCTTTTGACCCATTTTGCCAAAGGAAAGGAAGTTGCCTAATAATTATGCACACCTGATATAGGGTGTTGATGTCATTAGACCACACCCCTTCTCATTACAGAGATGCACATCACCTAATATGCTTAATTGGTAGTAGGCTTTCGAGCCTATACAGCTTGGAGTAAGACAACATGCATAAAGAGGATGATGTGGTCAAAATACTCATTTGCCTAATAATTCTGCACTCCCTGTATAAGTATATGTATGGGAATAAATGTTACATATAAAAATGTCAGAGCAATATGGTTTGTGTACATGTATATAAGTATATATTATATGTATATGTATGGGAATAAATGTTACATATAAAATGACAGAGCAATATGGTTTGTGTACATGTATATAAGTATATATTATATTTATATGTATGGGAATAAATGTTACATATAAAATGACAGCAATATGGTTTGTGTACAACTATATAAGTATATAGTATATGTATGGGAATACATGTTACATATAAAAATGTCAGAGCAATATGGTTTGTCTACATGTATATAGTATGTGTGTATGTATGGGAATAAATGTTACATATAAAAATGTCACAGCAATATGGTTTGTGTACATGTATATAAGTATATATTATATGTATATGTATGGGAATAAATGTTACATATAAAATGACAGAGCAATATGGTTTGTGTACATGTATATATTATATTTATATGTATGGGAATAAATGTTACATATAAAAATGTCACAACAATATGGTTTGTGTACATGTATATAAATATATATTATATGTATATGTATGGGAATAAATGTTAAATATAAAAATGACCCGGCAATATGCTTTGTGTACATGTATATAGTATATGTATATGTATGGGAATAAATGTTAAATATAAAAATGACAGAGCAATATGGTTTGTGTACAAGTATATAAGTATATATTATATGTATATGTATGGGAATAAATGTTACATATAAAAATGACACAGCAATATGGTTTTGGGAATAAATGTTACATATAAAATGACAGAGCAATATGGTTTGTGTACATGTTTACAAGTATATATTATATGTATGGGAATAAATGTTACATATAAAAATGTCAGAGCAATATGGTTTGTGTACATGTATATAAGTATATATTTTATGTATCGGAATAAATGTTACATATAAAAATGTCAGAGCAATATGGTTTGTGTACATGTATATGACGTATATATTATATGCAAATGTATGGAAATAAATGTTACATATCTTCTTGGGGATTCTTTTAAATATAAAAATTAATAAAAAATAATATTTACAAAAACACACAGTTGCAGAGAACAGCAATTTATATGTGTAGAATAAAATAGTCATACGAAATATAATTTATGATAGATTAGACAAAGAAACTTTAGATAATACAGTTAGTGAACAAACAATGAAAAGGTCACATTATTAGTATTGAAATACTCAGCATTGTGTCTCATATGTATCTAATAACATGTTAATATTATACATCTGTTTGCAACTAAGTTCTGTTAAAATAACAATGTCCATCAATAAAAACATAATATAATGCTGTATCCTGAGATATTTTAGAACACAACATAAAAATCTGACATTTAAATAAACAGTTTGTTTCCTCCTTACGTAGCCATATGATAATCACACCCTGAGGGGGAGGCAGGGACTCTGTATTCATGTGACACCAGAGGGGACAATAGACATCTATATGAGAACAAAAGTCCAGGTGTGACCCCCTCATTGTCTCCCAACTGACAAGTTGTACTCATGTGAGTCACACAGAGAAAGGTGACACTCCCACATTAGTATAAATATCTGTGTAACACTCAGTGATATCACAGGAGGAACCAGAGATACTTCACATTATGAGGCAACAGCTCCTATTTAGCATGTGCAAGAGTTTATATTATATACAAATGAGTCTGTTATTGGCTGATCACTGTCACATGATACAGGTGCAGAACAAAATTTCAGAAATAAATCGACCCCATAGTATGTTTGTCTTACAGTGATGATCAGTAGGAAGTACACCACCAATACTGTAGTATTATATTTAACTTAGTATTTAAACAACTTTTATTTAACCTTTTTTTCAGAGAAAATATTGTTGATGTGTAAGTGCTGCTCTTTCAAAATAAATTATATTAAAAATAATTATAATATATTTGTAAGGTTGTGGTTATGTCCCACTCATGAATAGATTGTCCACTCCTGAGCTTATATTGTAAAGTTCTGGAAATATAAATATTTAAGGTCTGACTGTAGCACCCACAGAGCTAACTGTACTAAATGCTTGTGCTGAATCAATAGCACATATGTAATAACCTAAATAGCTGATCTGTATCACATGAATTGTTATGTGTGCCTTTAAATATACCATACGTACAGTTAATCAGAACCATTATTTATTGTTATCTGTCTAAACCATTTAATATACTTTTTACAGACACAGCCAGGGCACTGAGAGATATTAGCGCTGCAGAATCCGTTGGCGCTCTACAAATAACCGATAATAATATCAGGTATTGATGTAACTGGAGTGAATAAGGGAACCTTCTTCCTGAGCACAGACATTGGAGCCTGTTATCAGCATGAACTCATATGTGTTAGGTGAGTAAAATAGATATTATGCTGACTTTAATTATTGGGAAAATAGAATAGATCACTCATTAAACAAATATACACTATTATTTATATCTGCATCTTTTAAGAACATTTGTGTCAACAACTGCTCACAGATCACCTGCAACTCTACCTTCCCCTGCCCTGACCTAGGTAATGGAACTCCCATAACTATACTTACGCCTACCTTGTTCCCATGTGTGACACCCACATCTCCTCCAGTGAGTGTTCCCCACCCCAGAACCACCTCTGATTTGTGTACTTAATTTAACAGTGAGTATTATTAAAAGTAATAAAGCAAGCTAAAAACTATCATAAGATCACTGCATCTTACCCTCTCAAAACATCTCACACTGATTTTTAGTCTGTGATGATTAAGACATCATATTCTCACCCTACTGGTTGAGAATGAGCCGGGCAGTGCTGCATGTGCATTTGCTTGTGCAATGTTAAATAAGAATGGTGGATTCCACCTCTCTTGACCAGAATACAGATGTACTTGTTCCCTGGCTGAGAAAATTATCCACAGGCATTATGTTTAATGGGACCCTATAAATTGTTTTAATCAGTAATCAGTGGTTTAGTTTAGTATGATGTAGATATATTTACATTCTTTGTCTTTCATTGTTTTAATTTGTGATTTACAGGTTAATCATTTTAAAAATGAACACAAAACAGAAGACGGTTTAAATAAATATGATATTTGTAAAAGATGGATTCCATTATAAAGAATAAACTTTCTTATTTTCTTTATCCCGTTTATTTTTATGTAGATAAACACGTGAATAGTTCATATCCATCCTTCACTACAGGAAGCATCAAAATGATACCACAAACTCCAAAAGTCTTAGACACCAATGACTATTCACAAACATTGGGGAACTCACAGCAGACATTTAAAGAAGATGGTGAATTGGCAGGAACTGGGCAGCAATCATTATGTACAGAGAGTAATATAGTCATCAAACAAGAGGACAGCATTTATGCCGTATCTAATGAAATGATTATCCCTGAGGATAAACCACACACATTTACTGAGTACCCAAAACATTTCAAAGAAGAGAAAAGTCTACAGTCTTGCCAAATTATTCAAATAAAGGAGGAGAAACCATTCAATTGTATGGAATGTGAGAAAAGTGATTTGCATCTCCTTGAGCACAACACAGTTCACACAACTGTGAAACCGTACACATGTACAGAATGTGGGAGATGTTTCACATCTAAAGGAAGCCTTAAGTGTCACAAAAAGACCCACACAGGGGAGAAACCTTTCACATGTAATGAGTGTGGGAGATGTTTCACATCCAAGGGAAATCTCATAACTCATGAAAAGACCCACACAGGGGAGAAACCTTTCACATGTAATGAGTGTGGGAGATGTTTCACATCCAAGGGAAATCTCATAACTCATGAAAAGACCCACACAGGGGAGAAACCTTTCACATGTAATGAGTGTGGGAGATGTTTCACATCCAAGGGAAATCTCATAACTCATGAAAAGACCCACACAGGGGAGAAACCTTTCACGTGTACAGAGTGTGGAAAAAGTTTTACAACCAAGAAGGATCTAAAAAATCATGAAAGGATTCACACAGGAGAAAAGCCTTTCACATGTAATGAGTGTGGGAGATGTTTCACATCCAAGGGAACTCTCATATCTCATGAAAAGACCCACACAGGGGAGAAACCTTTCACATGTAATGAGTGTGGGAGATGTTTCACATCCAAGGGAAATCTCATAACTCATGAAAAGACCCACACAGGGGAGAAACCTTTCACGTGTACAGAGTGTGGAAAAAGTTTTACAACCAAGAAGGATCTAAAAAATCATGAAAGGATTCACACAGGAGAAAAGCCTTTCACATGTAATGAGTGTGGGAGATGTTTCACATCCAAGGGAACTCTCATATCTCATGAAAAGATCCACACAGGGGAGAAACCTTTCACATGTAATGAGTGTGGAAAAAGTTTTATAAACAAGAAGGATCTAAAAAATCATGAAAGGATTCACACAGGAGAAAAGCCTTTCACATGTACAGAGTGTGGAAAAAGTTTTACAGAAAAAAGTCATCTGAGAAAACATGAAAAGATTCACACAGGGGAAAAGCCTTTCACATGTTCAGAGTGTGGAAAAAGTTTTGCACGAATAAGTATTCTGAAAATTCATGAAAGGAGTCACACAGGGGAAAAGCCTTTCACATGTACAGAATGTGGAAAACGTTTTATAGAAAAGCGTAATCTGAAAACTCATGAAAGGAGTCACACCGGAGAAAAGCCTTTCACATGTACAGAATGTGGAAAACGTTTTACAGAAAAGCGTCTTCTGAAATCTCATGAATGGATTCACACAGGGGAAAAACCTTTCACATGTACAGAGTGTGGAAAACTTTTTACAGAAAAGCGTCTTCTGAAAACTCATGAATGGATTCACACAGGGGAAAAGCCTTTCACATGTACAGAGTGTGGAAAAAGTTTTATAGAAAAGCGTAATCTGAAAAATCATGAAAAGATTCACACTGGGGAAAAGCCTTTCACATGTACAGAGTGTGGAAAAAGTTTTACAGAAAAGCGTCATCTGAAAACTCATGAATGGATTCACACAGGGGAAAAGCCTTTCACATGTACAGAGTGTGGAAAATCTTTTACACGAATAAGTTGTCTGAAAAGTCATGAAAGGAGTCACACATGGAAAAAGCCATTCTCATGTACAGAGAGTGGAAAAAGTTTTACAGAAATAAATAGTCTTGAAACTCTTGAAAGGATTCACACAGGGGCAAAACCTTTTGCATGTACACAGTGTGGGAAATGTTTTAAAGTAAAGAGTAAGCTGAAAACTCATGAAAGGATTCACAAGGGAAGAAACCTTTCACATGTTTAGAAAGTGTAAAAAGGTATCACAAAACACCAAATATTTACTTACAAAATAAACTTTATGTGCACAGTGTGGAAACCTTTTAAATTGATCCTAAAGAGGACACACTCTCTAAATAGAGTAAAAAAAGGTTCCTATTGCAAAAAATATTTTCTGGGTGGCGGAGCCTATAGCTGAAGCGACAGGATGCATCTTTGTGGAGCTCCTGACTTTAATCCAATTTCTAAGAGTTTATTTTACATTAAACTAGGTATACCTATGCTCTGTAACACCCTGAAGAGACTTGGGGTGATAGAGGATCCACATTGAAATTGCAGATTGCCTATGCTCTTCAGCTAAGCCGCAAAGTGATCAACACATATTTTAAGGCCGACCATCCGAGTAGCTTGGCTGCTGCATTATTCCCCCAGGAAACTGGGTTATGAAGCAGATATTTAATGCTGCGTAAAGAACTTTAAAAAAACGTCTTTATAACTCACTACATGTTCCAAAATATGGACTTTACCACTACAATTATAAGGGAGCTGAGCAACCTTTTAGATGGCTATCAAGCTGCGTTTGAACAGACCTTGAAGATGGCGTTCCTACCCACTACTGCGCACACTCAAGAGCAAGCTATCCAGAAAAGTCTCACAATAGCCACTGATTTGAGTGAAGGGGATTTGGGACACCAAAGAGCAAAACCTATCTCCAACGATCCCAGAAGTACAAAACTTAATCCCTATGATGGCTTCGGCTCTACAGGTGGTGTTGTGGTATCCATAATAATTCATGCTCCTTGCTACCTAGGGAGGCTTAATAACTCCAATACCCTCCCCACTAAAGATGAAGAGGATCATAAACCTACCATAGATGCAACAAATGACTGGATTGCGGTGGCGAGCCCAGCCCTGGTGACCTAGAGGAGGAACCCCTTACACCTAAGACCGTAAGCTCGTCTGCTCTCCTCACCCGGACCAAGTCTATCTTGGACAGTGAGAAAGCTGTTAAGGATGTGGACTGTCTCATTGAATCTCATTGAAAGCCAGCAGCAATAGAGACAGACTCTCTGGGGAAAATGCATCTGTCTCTCAGGAGAACACGCGACAGGCAGGAATGGAGCAGAGGGGAGTACCATCTCCCTCACACAGCACTAAGCATCCACGATCAAATCGGTCGCTAGATAAATCTGGAGTAGGCTAAATTATATGCTGTCACTTTACTGAGTTGTGCTTACACTTTACGGACATATATATGTTTATATATATATATATATATATATATATATATATATTGGACATTCTGAGTCGCCGGCATGATGTTGAACTGTGAGTACTACTTTAAAAGGCCTAACATATGCTAACCAGCAAGGTACTTCACCCCCCTGCCACCAAATATCTTGTTCTAGAGGCTGGCTAATGCCACTACTACTTCTTTCTCCTGAGAAGCTACCCCACATCTCTTGGACTTTAAGCTGGACTCGCTATTGTGGGACACTTTCAAACTTATTAAAATATAATGCAGAGTGCTTACATCTGGTGAACACACAAGTCATAATCCTACTGTTCTTAATTTGTACTGCCATATTTGTATTTATGTTTACCTATATCATTAACAGATGAGTACTCAGCAGAGAGTTTCAGAAAATGTTTTTCTATGCGTATATACTTTAGTTGGAGACTCCTATGTAATACTATTTTTATGACCTTATTCTATACCAAACACTCAGATCCTATGCTATATTGATGTTCACATAGCAGTTTTATACCATGAGGTTAATTCCCCCAACTCCCATAATATTCTCCTCTGGATACGTTGATTAAGGTCTAGTATCAAGTTGGGCTGTCTGTGGCCGGGGCAGCATGATTCTGTCTTAATATACTTGACATATGTAATAGACCTCTCTGTATCACACAGCAACATATGCTTATCTCAGAATAAGGTAGACATGTATTTTAACAGGCACCTACCTATATTTCCATACTAACATACTATCAAAAGAGTCATACGTTTCCCATTACTTTTTGTGTCAACCTATTTGTGCCTGTCTCACAACTACTACCCTAGAGAATATATGCTATCCATTAAGATAAGCCACTCTCAACTGTACTGATCTCTCAGCTCCTTTAATAGTCACTAAAAAATGGAAGTACTAAACCATAATCCTTACCTATAAACATTTATTATCTATGCTACAGCCTCAATTTCATTGTTTGTTAGACTGCTCTTTATTGATTTGAGCGATTGACTTTGGAGCATGTTCCCTTTTAATATCCAGAGATCCCACAGAGGCTTACAACTATGCTTTAAACCCTATATCATTTAATCTCTTCAAAGTTTATAGCTACAAGAGTGACCGACTTAACCTACCAGTTATACTGACCTCCTTAATTAACTGTTTGACTAAGTAATAGGCTATACATTCTGACCACAGCTTTACCAAACTTTTATAACTCACTATTTTAAAGGTCCAAGTGTGACCATTTGTGCTATTAACTTTTCTCCCCTAGGTCATTTAGATACTGCTGGGTCCATGAGTGACTCTATGAAGACATAGAGGAAATTAAACTTTATACAAAATGAGGTTCCGTTACCATTTATATTCTAAAGTCAATCGTTTCATTTAAGAGTTTTCAGTTCTTTAGTTATGTCAAGAAATAAGGTATGTGACAAATTCCCCTGTGTGTATTTTGCTACCACTATGTATTAATACCTGATGTGTCATTCTCTTATTTTGACAACTGTTTGCTTTCTTTTTATTGTACTTGCTAACAACCTCAATAAAAAACAATTATAAAAAAAATAATACTTTCTAAATCCCAGTTATAAAAGCCCCAGATTGGAAGTGCTCGCCTGCTGTCCTTTGTTCCTCTATATATGTGCACCTCAGTTTCTCTCATATAAATGTGATAGAATCCAAACACCACACAGGAATATACAGATCTGTCCTCATACTGACCAGTTTACACAACCATTCACCACCAAAGCACCCCTAGTGTTGTTTATTAATATGCCAGTGTTAGGAGTTGTACGTTTGTTTTACATAGGGGAAGAAATAATTACATTTACAGAATAAAGGAGTCTTTATATGAATAGAGTGTTAGAGAATTATATAAACAAGAACATCAGTCTCAAATGTTATAGAAGAAATGAGAGAGTAGTATATACCACTTATAAACCTCACAGTGCCTCCCTCTTAACAAATTATATCTTACTAAAAAGGATAAAAATATTAGAGAATAAAATAATCCTCTAAAAAAGGAAGGGAATAAAAACGGCACACATATGAGGTGAATTCAACAATTTATTAAACTCGTATAGCATTTACAAAAGAAGTGTGCCCAAACATGCCCTGCCATCTCAAAAATAGAGCAGAAACGTGCAACCACGCCACTATATACAAATTAAAACCACAACTACATCTCATATCAATATAATACAAGCCTGTATCATTAAATCACACAATTAGTACCATTTCCTGTATCGGATAGCTATAAAATCCAAAACAGGTAGAGCGCTAATATATCACTTATACATGCAGAGGTAAAGTAACACCACAGAGCTGTATAAATATGGGAGATATATATATATATATATATATATTTATATATATATATATATATGTATGTATATTACATTGACAACTTATATGTACATACTTATACATGCAGAGGTAAAGTAACACCACAGAGCAGCATAAATATGGGATATATATATGTATGTATATTACATTGACAACTTATATGTACATACTTATACTTGACAACTTATATGTATATACAGATTTCACTTATTGGAGTACTACAACATAGCCATTCACATGTAATTCCTTAAGGAACAGCCACAATGTACTCCAATGATTTAGGTTTTACATTTCCACTCACTCACCATAACGTTCACAAAACCGGACAACCTGCTAAACTTATCTATAGCTTAATATGCTTAAACTCTATTTAGCACCTGTCATGATCTGTTCTTGTGCCTTTAAGGTTACCTGATACCTTTGTCTAATCAGTATAAAAACCCCTCCCACAGATCATTAGGTGCTTAGTAATTTTTGTTTCCACAGTCAGTTTCTTACAGCTAACCTGGATTTCTATTACTTGCCAACTTGAACCTAAATTGGAATCTAAGTTACTAAGTTTTATCAGCTTAGTTACCTCTTCAGTTCTCATTCCTCTAACGCTGTCTGTCAGCGTCTCCCTTGTGATCGGCAAATAGCGGTGACGTCACTCGCATCCCTGCTAGTTTCCTGCTTGCCGTCCGGACGCCTCTGCCTTCACTCACACCACACGCTACCTTAGCGTGCAACGGATTCTTACCCGGATCTCCCAAGCCTCTCAGCCATATCGCAGGGACCTACGGCTGCTCACAAACACTTCCTCCGGTTCTTGCGGTAAGACTCTAAAACTGCTTATATTTCAAGATCTCATTACCGCTACTTCTCATTGTATAATCAGAGACTAAGCTCTAATATAACCTTTCCTTAAACTCATTATATGCTCCTGTATTGACTGCCCCTAAAATCAACAGAGATCCACTCTCTGTCATTATTAATAAATATATCCACCAGGTGTATTAGTACTATTTAACCTGCCAACCATGTTGCCACCTTTTGGCTATAGGTTATATTAGTACTACTGTTACCGTAAATCAAAGGTAGAATTGTTTAATTAATAAATGATTCCAACAATCATTTATATCCTGTTGCCACCTAATTAAACAATTCTTCCACACAACTACATCTTTAACGTGGAATACTAATCTAACTAAACTTTACCTTATCTACAGTTGGATTCATAATTTAAACTATACTTCTCTTTACAGGGATTTATAGGACCTTGACTGACACGTGACAGCACCTCACAATTTGCTTAAATTTTTTACATATTTTTCCATTTTTCTTTTTTGCTCTTTATCCTTCAACAAAGGACACATAAGTTTCGATACATACCTTTCTAATCATGCGCTAAAGACATATTTATCTATAACCTAGTATGTCTAAACGCATCCTACCATCTCACAATTCATTTTCAAGACCCTAATTGTTGTCCTTCAACAAAGGACAAGTATCAATATACTAATAACTGTACAAAAAAAAAACAAAAAAGACTCCAATTTATCATTTAGGCCTACAGGGAATATGCTTAAACTCTATTTAGCATCTCACATTTTTTTATATATTTTTTCACTCTTTCATTTCCAAAAACCTTTGCTCATTATCCTTCAACAAAGGAAAAATAAGTATCAAAACATATCTTTCTAGTCATGCGCTAAGATATATTTATCTGTAGCCTAGTATGTCTAAATGTTTCCTAGGACCCTACTTATTGTCCTTCAACAAAGGATAAATAGGTATCATTATATTTAGAATTTTACAAAAAAACTTGCAAACTCCAATTTATCATTTAGGCCTACAGGGATTCTAGTACCTAATCTATATATCCACTTGGCCTCTTTTTGGAGAAGAATTCTATCATCGCCTCCACGTCCATTAGTAATCCCTTTGTCAATCACAATAAATTTGAGAGACTCCACTTCACCATTGTGCACAGAATAGAAATGTTTCGATACGTTAGTATCTCTAGCATACAAAATATCATCATGGTGTTCCTGAACCCGGTCCTTTATTACCCTCTTCGTTTTACCTACATAAAAGACCGGGCAGGAACACCGTAGAAGATAGATAACCCCTTCAGATTTACAATTAAAGAAATATCGTATGTCAAAGACTTTTTGAGAAAAAAACGAAAACTGCTTTGTACTGTCCATATGGACACAGTACACACAGTGTCCATAAGGGAAACTGCCTTTTATCCCTCTGTTTTTCCTCAGCCAATCTGAATTTGAGGGTCCCCTCACAAACTGACTCCTGACAAGTCTATCCTTCAGATTAGGAGCCTCCTAGCAACCATTTGTGGATATTCTCCTACCACCTTTTTAATTCTGTCATCCAGACACAGAATCTGCCAGTTCCTCTTCATTATATTTTTAATTTCTTCCCATTGGTCATTGTATTTCGTAATAAACCTGATTTGATTACTTTCACTTTTTCTCTTTTGATCATACAGAAGTCTATCTCTTGGTACATTTCTGGCCTTCCATAATGCTTTCTTTATGCATTTATTAGAATAGCCCCTTTTAAGGAACCTTTCTTTCATAAGAGAAGCATGGTAATCAAACTTTGTTAATGAGGAACAATTCCTCCTCAGACGGAGGAACTGACCATATGGGATTCCCCTCTTCAGATGTTCTGGATGGTTGCTACTGGCATGCAATATGTTGTTAGTAGCATTTCTCTTTCTGAAATTCTCTGTCACAATAACATTACCCTCTTTTTTTTAAGGGTTAGGTCCAGAAAAGTTAACTCTCTTTCGCTTATCTCTGTGGTAAGGAAAATATTTTTATCATTATTATTTAGAATTGACAAAAATTCTTCAAACTCATATTTGGTATCATCCCATGGGACATGTACATCGTCCACATATCTGACCCACAGTGACACCCTTTCATCAAAGGGGCCACTGAGGGTCTCGAATATATCAAATATTTCCCAAGCCCCAAATAGAGACACGCATATGTGGGGGCGCAAACCGCCCCCATCGCTGTTCCCCTTATATGACGGTAAATTTTCCCATCAAAGGAGAATACATTGTTTTTTAGGATAAATTCTAATAGGGAAATGATGGAAGTCTATATGATTCTTATATGAGGGACCCCTTGTTTCCAAATATTTTCTTATTGCTAACAAACCAACTTCATGTGGGATTGAAGAATATAAACTTTCCACATCAAGTGATGCTAACAACGTAGTTTCTTTTACCGAGATCCCATCAATTTTCCTTAAAAGATCAGCTGTGTCCTTTACATAGGACGGTAACGTCAACAGAAAAGGGCGAAGATACTGATCCACATAATTGCCAATATTCTCAGATATGCTTCCAATCCCCGAGACGATCGGTCGACCTGGGGGACATTTCATGTTTTTATGTAGCTTTGGAAGCACATAGAATACAGGCATTATAGGATGTTCCGGATATAAAAATTGAAATTCCTACTGTGTAATTACTCCCATACATTTAACTTCATTCAAAAGTTTGAATAGAGACACTTGGATCTGGCCTAAGGGATTTGAGTCAAGTATTTCATATTGATTTTTGTCAGATAATTTACGTTTTATTTCATTAACATATAAACTCTCATCCATTATAACCAGGTTTCCGCCTTTATCCGCAGGCTTTAAAATCAAGCCACTAGCTGTACTTAACTCTTTTAGAGCTTTTCTTTCCCTTGGATTAAGATTATCATCCATAATTCTTGGTACAAGACCCTCAATCTCTTTTTCAATTCTTTTCACAAAGAGATTAACCGAGGGAATCAAGGATAAAGACGGCATATATTTAGATTTAGGTCTAAACACTGGTTTATGTGTGTGTACATCTATTGTCACCTCATAATCTTGTGTGACTTCTTGTTCATTTTCAGCTAAAAGGGATTCAAGTACATCTAAAGCTGGTACATCATCAGGGTTAAGAGCAAGTGGAGTATCCACATTTGATCTCATAATCACAGAGAGAACAATTTTTTTTTTGGCCTGCTTGGTACATCTATGGTAAGATCAGATATGTATCCCACACGCCTAAAAGTTGCAATCATTTGCTTAAAAGTATATATTTAGATTCAAACTGATACATTACTGTATTACTGTATTCAGTATGAAGATTGCTTTGTCTTGCTAACAGCACGGCCTGTCCAATCAGGTGATTTTTGGAGGCTGACCGCTCCCATTTCTACATTCATCATAGGGAGGAGGTGAATGAACTTTTGTTAGCATTGCATGAACTTTATATTTGCTTGCTTGCTCATGTATATGTTTCTCTGTCTTGTTCCAAACTGTATACATTTACTCTGTGATCACAGGTTATTATAAATTGGATTTATAAGAGGATTATTTCATCTGTATTGTATCCTGCCGTTTGTTCAAGCAAGGCTATGTATGCCTGTGATGCTAGATACAATTCATTTGATGTTTTATTACCTGTACTTTGCTATATGTGACTGATATAGAATATATATATATATATATATATATATATATATATATATATATATATATATATATATATATATATATATATATATATATATATATAGTAAAGTAGAAAAAAGTTGCAAGCAGCGGTCTTAAAAGCAAATAGTCTTTATTGAAATATAGGATAAAAACACTCCATGAAATGGCACAAATGCATGCACAACATTAGTCCACTAACATGTTTCGGCCAGGGGCCGTAATCATAGCTAATGGACTTAGCACCTGTGTACCTTAAAAAGCACCAGGATAACCCTGATTGGGTAAAAACAAAATCTCACATTGTGATGCTAATTTAACTCTTTGAGTACTTTTACAAAGAAATGTTATATTTCAATTCAGAGATTTCTTATTACAAAGAGCCTGTCACTAGAAAACCTACCAATAACAAGAATGAATATGCACAAAAACGTATATGACAGCAGAATTATCTAATGAAAACTAATCAAGAGGATTTAAACAATAAATCTAACTATGGACTAAACCGCTGAAAATGCACACCATAGAGAGCAACTACCAACCAACTAAATTGTGTAACATTCGAATTATAGTACAATATGTAACGATACACATATAGAGTGCTAAAGAAAATACATAACATTATATAATCATAAGCTCTAAACAGTTACACTGTTTCTGTTTGAATGATGGCAAAAAGCATTACAAAACCAACAAAGTTTTAATGTAATTAAAAATGAATAGTAAAAGTTTCCTAATCTGTCATGTTATTGTAATCAGAGACATGCTATTGGATGGGGAATAAAAATAATACTATTAATCTAAACTAAACTAGAAAAGAGGGAACATAATATTTAGAACACTTATTCAAGTGGCTGGATGATGTATTCTGTATTACCTAAGCACTACATTATTCCTCATTACAAAAATAAATTTATATATTTCATATTATTTTATTTAATTTCATTTTATTTTAATTTTAATTTAGGAATGTAAACAAGATTCGTATGTCACCAAATAACCCCTGTATTGCCGTCTGAGTGATATTCTCCTTGTGGAGTATTCAACAGTAGGGCTAGTGAATACCTAGCCCCCAAGGGGAAATGTAGGAAAGAAAAGTTCTATATATTAAGAGAACGATTCAGTGGAGGCATAAAGAATGTCAATATTGCAGAAATGCACGGCAGTGGATACAATAAATTCCATTACATCATATTATATTTACACTACAATATAATAAACCATTATATTGTTGCTTTATTGTTATAATAACAATAATAGGGGATAGAAACTGGTGCCGCAGAAAAGGGAACGTAACCCATGGCAAAAAATCTCTCTCATTGCCAATAATTAATTAGATCATACTCGGAGTTCAGGCCAGTGGGTACACGGGTCTGGAGTCTGAAGATCCAAAACATTTCCCTCTTCTGCAGCAACCTATCCCTATCCCCTCCCCTTGGTGGACAGGTAACTCTTTCAATAGCCTGCCATTTCAGTGTGTTGACACTGCTACGATGGTATTTAGCAAAATGCTGCACCAAAGGTGTGGATGCCGTACCTGCCTGTATAGTTGACAGATGATTACGTATGCGCACCTTAACCTCTGTTGTAGTAAGTCCCACGTACTGTAAATGACATTGGGTACAACTGAGGACATAGACCACATATGTGGAGGTGCACTTTAGACATGTTTGTATGGGGAACCTTTCACCTGTCACCTCTGATTTAATATTATCCGCAGGGAGGACAAACTCACACACCCTACATTTGTTGTGACATTTGAAAATGCCCCTATGTGTAAGCCAGGAGCTCTGTCGTGTATCGGTTTTGGGTAAGACTGATGGTGACAACATGTTACCTAGAGTGCTTGTTTTCCTATAGGAACACCGCAATCCCTTGGAGACACAGTTCTCCAATTTGTCATCTGCAGCAAGAAAAGAGAAGTGTTTTTTCACTATTCTGCAAATGTCCTGATATTCCTGACTGTATTCTGTAACAAAGGTTACTCCTTTGTGATGTTCCTCAGATAGACTGAGAGCATTACTTTTTGTGTCCAAAGTTTGCTTCCTATCAAGCGTATCAACCTGATTTCTTGCTTTTTTGATGACATGGGAACTATACCCTCTACTCTTTAATCTGTTTGTCAAATCTTTTGATTGTTCTGTATATTTATCAGGTAGTGTGCAGTTGCGCTTGACCCTAGTGAACTGTCCCTTGGCTACCGCATAGGGTACGTGTCTTGGGTGACAACTACTCGCATGGAGGAGTGTATTTCCTGCTATGGGTTTCCTGAAAATCTCAGTAATCACCCTTCCATCATCCATACCCTTGATAGTGATGTCCAAAAAGTTTATTTCATTTTCACTCAGTTCATAGGTAAACTTAATTCCAATATTGTTGGAATTCAAATATGCCGCAAAAGATGTGAACTGCATTGTGCTCCCCTTCCATACAAGAAGGAGATCATCAATAAAGCGAACATAAAAACAAATAATATGTCTGTAGGAATTTCCATCTCCAAAGACGTGGGACAGCTCCCACCAACCCATGAAGAGGTTGGCATAGGAGGGGGCAAACTTGGCCCCCATAGCTGTCCCACGTCTCTGGAGATAGAACCTGTCCTCAAAAGAAAAATAGTTGTGAGTTAGCAAAAACTTTAATACTCTGAGTATGAAGCACCGAAAGTCCTCTGAAAAATCAGAATAATGTTCCAGAAAAAAACCAACCGCTGTAAGGCCCTCCTCATGAGGGATCGAGGAGTACAATGCTACTACATCAATAGTTGCCCATTTATAGCAAGCACTGTTCCACTTTAGTTTGTCCAGAATCATTATTACATCCTTCGTATCCTGGATGTAACTATGTAGATTCTTAACAAGTGGTTGTAGAATACTATCAACCCATTGTGACACATGTTCCAACAGGGGTTATTTGGTGACATACGAATCTTGTTTACATTCCTAAATTAAAATTAAAATAAAATGAAATTAAATAAATGGGCAACTATTGATGTAGTAGCATTGTACTCCTCGATCCCTCATGAGGAGGGCCTTACAGCGGTTGGTTTTTTTCTGGAACATTATTCTGATTTTTCAGAGGACTTTCGGTGCTTCATACTCAGAGTATTAAAGTTTTTGCTAACTCACAACTATTTTTCTTTTGAGGACAGGTTCTATCTCCAGAGACGTGGGACAGCTATGGGGGCCAAGTTTGCCCCCTCCTATGCCAACCTCTTCATGGGTTGGTGGGAGCTGTCCCACGTCTTTGGAGATGGAAATTCCTACAGACATCTTATTTGTTTTTATGTTCGCTTTATTGATGATCTCCTTCTTGTATGGAAGGGGAGCACAATGCAGTTCACATCTTTTGCGGCATATTTGAATTCCAACAATATTGGAATTAAGTTTACCTATGAACTGAGTGAAAATGAAATAAACTTTTTGGACATCACTATCAAGGGTATGGATGATGGAAGGGTGATTACTGAGATTTTCAGGAAACCCATAGCAGGAAATACACTCCTCCATGCGAGTAGTTGTCACCCAAGACACGTACCCTATGCGGTAGCCAAGGGACAGTTCACTAGGGTCAAGCGCAACTGCACACTACCTGATAAATATACAGAACAATCAAAAGATTTGACAAACAGATTAAAGAGTAGAGGGTATAGTTCCCATGTCATCAAAAAAGCAAGAAATCAGGTTGATACGCTTGATAGGAAGCAAACTTTGGACACAAAAAGTAATGCTCTCAGTCTATCTGAGGAACATCACAAAGGAGTAACCTTTGTTACAGAATACAGTCAGGAATATCAGGACATTTGCAGAATAGTGAAAAAACACTTCTCTTTTCTTGCTGCAGATGACAAATTGGAGAACTGTGTCTCCAAGGGATTGCGGTGTTCCTATAGGAAAACAAGCACTCTAGGTAACATGTTGTCACCATCAGTCTTACCCAAAACCGATACACGACAGAGCTCCTGGCTTACACATAGGGGCATTTTCAAATGTCACAACAAATGTAGGGTGTGTGAGTTTGTCCTCCCTGCGGATAATATTAAATCAGAGGTGACAGGTGAAAGGTTCCCCATACAAACATGTCTAAAGTGCACCTCCACATATGTGGTCTATGTCCTCAGTTGTACCCAATGTCATTTACAGTACGTGGGACTTACTACAACAGAGGTTAAGGTGCGCATACGTAATCATCTGTCAACTATACAGGCAGGTACGGCATCCACACCTTTGGTGCAGCATTTTGCTAAATACCATCGTAGCAGTGTCAACACACTGAAATGGCAGGCTATTGAAAGAGTTACCTGTCCACCAAGGGGAGGGGATAGGGATAGGTTGCTGCAGAAGAGGGAAATGTTTTGGATCTTCAGACTCCAGACCCGTGTACCCACTGGCCTGAACTCCGATTATGATCTAATTAATTATTGGCAATGAGAGAGATTTTTTGCCATGGGTTACGTTCCCTTTTCTGCGGCACCAGTTTCTATCCCCTATTATTGTTATTATAACAATAAAGCAACAATATAATGGTTTATTATATTGTAGTGTAAATATAATATGATGTAATGGAATTTATTGTATCCACTGCCGTGCATTTCTGCAATATTGACATTCTTTATGCCTCCACTGAATCGTTCTCTTAATATATAGAACTTTTCTTTCCTACATTTCCCCTTGGGGGCTAGGTATTCACTAGCCCTACTGTTGAATACTCCACAAGGAGAATATCACTCAGACGGCAATACAGGGGTTATTTGGTGACATACGAATCTTGTTTACATTCCTAAATTAAAATTAAAATAAAATGAAATTAAATAAAATAATATGAAATATATAAATTTATTTTTGTAATGAGGAATAATGTAGTGCTTAGGTAATACAGAATACATCATCCAGCCACTTGAATAAGTGTTCTAAATATTATGTTCCCTCTTTTCTAGTTTAGTTTAGATTAATAGTATTATTTTTATTCCCCATCCAATAGCATGTCTCTGATTACAATAACATGACAGATTAGGAAACTTTTACTATTCATTTTTAATTACATTAAAACTTTGTTGGTTTTGTAATGCTTTTTGCCATCATTCAAACAGAAACAGTGTAACTGTTTAGAGCTTATGATTATATAATGTTATGTATTTTCTTTAGCACTCTATATGTGTATCGTTACATATTGTACTATAATTCGAATGTTACACAATTTAGTTGGTTGGTAGTTGCTCTCTATGGTGTGCATTTTCAGCGGTTTAGTCCATAGTTAGATTTATTGTTTAAATCCTCTTGATTAGTTTTCATTAGATAATTCTGCTGTCATATACGTTTTTGTGCATATTCATTCTTGTTATTGGTAGGTTTTCTAGTGACAGGCTCTTTGTAATAAGAAATCTCTGAATTGAAATATAACATTTCTTTGTAAAAGTACTCAAAGAGTTAAATTAGCATCACAATGTGAGATTTTGTTTTTACCCAATCAGGGTTATCCTGGTGCTTTTTAAGGTACACAGGTGCTAAGTCCATTAGCTATGATTACGGCCCCTGGCCGAAACATGTTAGCGGACTAATGTTGTGCATGCATTTGTGCCATTTCATGGAGTGTTTTTATCCTATATTTCAATAAAGACTATTTGCTTTTAAGACCGCTGCTTGCAACTTTTTTCTACTTTACTACAATTACTCCGGGCAGCAGCAGCAGGTCTGGGACTTTAAGCTCCGAAGCCGGTTCATGGGAACTCTGTTTTCGATAGCCGATTAGGATCAGCGTATGGATTCGAAACGCTGAAGCACGCACGACACGCCCCCTCCTGCATAGTAGGGCGCCTCGTTGAAGTTTTGCCGAGGAGACCATCGAGTGCACACATGTGAATTCCGGAGGTAAACTAGAGACTGAGCTATTTTGGGGTCAGCGGTCCAGAGGAGCGGTGAGTAAAGGCGCTTACGCCGTCTGGGATAACTGGTCCTGGTCTTCACTCTTTATGTTCGAGATTTGAAGGTACCGCATACTCTGTTTCTGACCGCTTTCTTGTACCCCCTAAGCCTCCGGTTTTCTGAAGCACACTCTGTCTCTGATATGTCTATTTGATATCTACATAGGCGTGTATAGGGGGTCAGCCGGGCTGTTTTAAGTGGTTCAAAGCAACTTATATACACATATATTCTCTAAAGGTTTATTGCTTTGATACAGAGAACGTACATTTACCGGACTTTGTTTTTGTCTGCAAGACAACTAATTTGGAAAGGGCAGTAACAGTGACTTTTACCTTTGGCTTATATATATATATATATATATATATATATATCACATATTTATGCAGCTCTGTGGTGCTACTTTACCTCTGCATGTATAAGTGATATATTAGAGCTCTACCTGTTTTGGATTTTATAGCTATCCAATACAGGAAATGGTACTTATTGTGTGATTTAATGATACAGGCTAGTATTATAGTGACATGAGATGTAGTTCTGGTTTTAATTTGTATATAGTGGTGTGTTTCCTCGTTTCTGCTCTATTTTTTTTTTTCATTATTATATTTTTATTGAGGGAATAACAATTTCCAAGACAGAAAGAAAACAGTTTGCTCATACAAACATATGACACATGATATATGGCAAAATACATATCGCATACATAAACAAATACATAATAACATATTTAGAGATAATACCTTTATCGTAATATTCATATAATGATCCCAAGTTGAAACGTAATCAAATGTGAAAAGGATATAAAGCAAACCTGAAAGCACCCTCTTTTCCCTCCAAGATAGCTGAGGCCACTTTTGGACCTCTATATTGAAGGTACTACTCAGAGGGCTTTTAAGTAATACAGGCCTAGACAAGGCCTGCACTTTATAGTCTCCTTCCAATGACAGCTAGGACCATGGGTAGGTCCCTAAAACTTAATAATAAAATTGAAGGAGGATGGTACAATTAAACAGAACAACATTAAAGATGTAAGTACCAACGCTGCGTCAGAGACATAGAACTACAGGGACTGCTTCACACATACATCCAAAAACAGATAGTAGGATTAACCAATTTAGGTCAATATTACTAAAGTGTGTGCTATTTAATCATCGCTCTCTTTAGCTCTCAAATGACACACACTAAAAAAAAAAAAAAAAATCTCAAAAAAATGGGCCTACAACATACTAGGAGATAGTAGTACAGTGACACGCATATAGTATTTATAAGTGCAGTTCAACTACCTAGGAAATTCAGAGATGAAGATGAGACTAAAATAACTAGATTGACTCTTATTCTCATACATTTAGCTACCATAATCTTGATTATATCATAGTCATGTTGTCCAGTGTATAAGCTACAGTACTATATCAGCCCAAGGACTTCATAAACACAATATATAATGTTCAGTAACTGTGCTTTAACAAATTGTGAGATTAAAATCATCAGACATTGACTTTTAACGTCCTGTATTTCAAATCCGCTCCCAATGTCTCTCCTCAGCCCACTCCTTTCCTGCAGGCTAGTGTAAAAGCTTTACAGCCAGACTCCACACATCCAGCTAAGGCAGATACAAATGCTGCTAGCCTCCTATGGAAAAGCCTACGCAGGACCCAAAATGACTGACCTGCGCTGCTTCTGTCCCGCAAGCCAATTATCAGAGGGACAGCCGGAACACTGCGCACAATGTCCAGTGCTAAATGTAGGAAAGTCTCAACGCGAGTCGGCATGGGGTAAATACCCCTGTTCTCTTGGGGCTGTGAATATAGGTTAAGTTGCAGAACCTTACAGATATCACTGGGCTCCGCAACCGCAAGTCCCGCTGCTTCAGGCACAAGAACAGTTCCCACTGTTGAGTCGGAATGGGGAAGAGACTGCAAGTGATCAAATCCACGAGAGTCACATCTTGACTTAGTTGAAGTGCATGACCGGCAAAACATGGCGTGTTCCTTAGTTGTCGAACAGAGACCTCCTCCCCCGCCGCCATTACCTTAGCAGCAGAGCCCTGACCACCAACAGACTGCATTTTCAATAAAAGGTTATCAAACCTAGCCAGTATTGCAGTCTCATATTCCGCAAATAAAGCTTGTAGTGCGCTCTTTAAATCTGGCATTTTGAAGAATATATAAATCTCAGCAGTGCAGGAGGTATCGCTTCGTAGCGCTATACAAGGGCTAGCTTCTCCCCAATAGAAGATCCAGTATCCGATTCTAGCTGTTGATGGCCTCTATAGCCCTTATGTCTCCAGGGTGATATCATTAACCCTCCGGTAATGAGGGTCCGTTGTGGCAAGGAGTCTCATCGGCTCTGGCGATCTCGGCCTGAAGGCCTAACACTGAAGTGCTGCTAGGGCCCCCAAAATTCCATAATTCTCACCATCTGCTGGCACATCAATGATAACCAGGCTGGTCTTCCAGCTGCAAGGGTGATCTAGGGCAATATGGTATTAAATATTATTAGCTTTTAGCTAGTTTATGTATAATTATGGCAGGAGCTGTGGTCCCACACGTCTACTCTGATAGCTAGTTGGCTCCGCCCCCGACAGCTTTTTAATTTAGTGCCAAGTTAAAAGAAAATTATATTATAGTCGCCTTTCATTGGAATCTTCACCCCTCTAGAATAAGGTATGATCGTTCATCTAGCTGTGAATGTTTTAGAGGGTGTAGAGAACCTTCTGCTCTATTTTTGGGATGGCAGGGCATGTTTGGGCAAACTTCTTTTGTAAATGCTATATGAGTTTAATAAATTGTTGAATTCACCTCATATGTGTGCCGTTTTTATTCCCTTCCTTTTTTAGAGGATTCTTGTATTCTCTAATATTTTTCTCTCTCCTTTTTAGTAAGATATAATCAGTCTCAAATGATTGACATCTGGAAGATACATTTAATGTGCTCATCATGTGGATAAACCTTTTCTTATAGCAATAGATGCTTAGCATTGTACATGTTATATACCAGAGGAATTACTGAGGGGAAACTGATTTTATTTCATGAGACACAATAAGCTAGATTACAAGTGGAGCGCTAATTTATTGCACACCTAAAAATGTGCCCATTTGCCTGTATACAAGTGTGCAATAAATAATCAGCCATTACAAGTAGCTGATTATTGTGCTAGCAATTAACACTTCAGATCAGATCTCTGGTTCATTTTATAAATGTCCCTAAATTTATGTGTTCATTTTCTTTAAAAAAAAAGTATTTAAAAAAAAAAAACACAAACCCTGCACTTAGCAGTTTTTGGGGCTAAAGTCGGCAGCTGTGAGGCGTTAGAAAAAAATGGCACAATGCTTCTGTACAATGCAAATGCGAGGTCACTTTCTTCTACAATATATGACAAGTCCACAGATTTCATCCTTACTTGTGGGATTTATCCTCCTGCTAACAGGAAGTGGCAAAGAGCACCACAGCAGAGCTGTATATATAGCTCCTCCCTTCCCTCTACCTCTAGTCATTCTCTTTGCCTGTGTTAGTAATAGGAAGGGGTAAAGTGAGGTGTTAGTTTTAGATTCTTCTAAGAAGGAGCGTATGTTACATAACCTGGACGTGGTCGTGCCCTGAAGTTTTACTTGCAGGCGACTAAGGATTTCCGTCAATCATCTTCATTATTCATTGTTTTTTTCTGGAAAGCATAGGGGTCAGAAAGCTACGGCTACCTCTCTTTTTGGCTGAAGAGTATCATCCATCCGGCATATAAGACTGCTGGACAGCAGCCTCCTGAAAGAATTACGGCTCATTCTACTAGGGCTGTGGCTTCCTCATGGGCATTTAAAAACGATGCTTCTGTTGAACAGATTTGCAAGGCAGCGACTTGGTCGTCTCTTCACACTTTTTCCAAATTTTACAAATTTGAAACTTTTGCTTCTTCTGAGGCTGGTTTTGGGAGAAAGGTTCTTCAAGCAGTTGTGCCTTCCATTTAGGTTCCTGTCTTGTCCCTCCCTTTCATCCGTGTCTTGTAGCTTTGGTATTGTATCCCACAAGTAAGGATGAAATCCGTGGACTCGTCAAGTCTTGTAGAAGAAAAGGAAATTTATGCTTACCTGATAAATTTCTTTCTTCTACGATATGACGAGTCCACCCTGTTATTTTTAAGACAGGTTTAGATTATATTATAATTCTTTTGCAAGATGTACATAGTCCACGGTTTCATCCTTACTTGTGGGATATTATCCTTCCTAACAGGAAGTGGCAAAGAGAGCACCCACAGCAGAGCTGTCTATATAGCTCCCCCCTTAACTCCATCCCCCAGTCATTCTCTTTGCCGGCTCTAAGCAGGAAGGGTAAAGTGAAAGAGGTGATAAACTGTTAGTTTTTATTTTCTTCAAGCAAGAGTTTGTTATTTTTAAATGGTACCGGTGTGTACTATTTACTCAGGCAGGAGATGGATGAAGATTTCTGCCTAGAGGATGATGATCTTAGCATTTGTAACTAAGATCCAATGCTGTTTGCACAGAGGCTGAGGAGTACAGGAAACTTCAGTGTGAGGAACGGTTTCATGCTATACAGCAATGAGGTATTTCAGTCATTTTTTTCTGGAAAGACTGTGATATTTCAGAAAGGCTGACAGTATCCCCATGAAGGTAAGGGTAGGCAGTAATCCTAGACTTATAGTGGCATTACTAAACTTGCATAAAGGGCTAAACTTATGGTTGACACTCAGTTTGAATGATATTAACAAACGGTTGTGTGTACTGGGAGTGCTGTTAATAAACTTTTGAGGGACAACTGTATTGAGGGTACACTTGGCTTTTTGGGGTTTTAGAACCCACATGGCTGGTAAAAACCCTTGGTTTGTTTTTTTGAAGGCCTTAGTAACATTGAGTGAGATGGGAGGGGCCTAATTTCGCCCCTCAGTTGCGCAGTTGTCTTCTCTTGACAAGCAGCAAGCTACAACACCAGAGGTCCTGGTGAACTTTTTGGGCCAAAATGAAGCTTTATCCCCACATTACCAATCCCTAAGGACAGGTAGGCGCCACAGCAGAGCTGTGGCAAGGGGCTGACAGGGTTTTTTTTCCGGTTTTTGGCACTTTGTCAATCCCGTTTCCATATTTAGGGGTTAAATGTTTCATTTGCTTGTGGTGCAATCTTACTAAAGCTTATTGAATCTGCTGTAAAAATTTCAAAAAGTTTGAGGTATTTTTAGGCAGTTTGACAGATTGTGTATGCCTTTTTTTCTCTTAAAGGCACAGTACCGGTTTTTAAAATTGTTGTTTTTTCACTGAATAAAGTGTTTTCCAAGCTTGTTTGTCTCATTACTAGCCTGTTCAACATGTCTGACATTGAGGAAACTCCTTGCTCAATATGTTTAGAAGCCATTGTGGAACCCCCTCTTAGAATGTGTCCCACATGTACTGATATGTCTATAAATTGCAAACAGCATATTTTGACTTATAAGAGTTTGGCTCTGGATGATTCTCAGACAGAAGGAAATCAGGTTATGCCATCTAGTTCTCCCCAAGTGTCACAACCAGTAACGCCCGCACAAGTGACGCCAAGTACCTCTAGTGCGTCTAATTCTTTCACCTTGTAAGATATGGCCACAGTTATGAATTCTACCCTCACAGAGGTTTTATCTAAACTGCCTGGGTTGCAAGGGAAGCGCAGTAGCTCTGGGTTAAGAACAAATGCTGATCCTTCTGATGCTTTAGTAGCCGTATCCGATGTACCCTCACAATGTTCAGAGGTAGGGGTGAGGGATTTGCTGTCCGAGGGAGAGATTTCTGATTCAGGAAAGATGTTCCCTCAGACAGATTCAGATATGACGGCCTTTAAATTTAAGCTAGAACACCTCCGCTTATTGCTCAGGGAGGTTTTAGCGACTCTGGATGATTGTGAACCTATTGTAGTTCCAGAGAAATTTATTTATTTATAAAATATTTTACCAGGAAGGATACATTGAGATTTCTCTCATTTTCAAGTATGTCCTGGGTTTTCAAGTATGTCCTTGTGTAAAATGGACAAATATTTAGAGGTTCCTGTCTACCCTGATGTTTTTCCGGTCCCTAAGAGGATTTCGGACATTGTTACTAAGGAGTGGGATAGACCAGGTATTCCGTCCGCTCCCCCTCCTATTTTTAAAAAGATGTTTCCCATATTCGACACCATTCGGGACTCGTGGCAGACAGTCCCTAAGGTGGAGGGAGCTATTTCTACTCTAGCCAAGCGTACAACTATACCTATTGAGGACAGTTGTGCTTTCAAAGATCCTATGGATAAAAAATTAGAGGGTCTCCTAAAGAAAATTTTTGTTCATCAGGGTCTTCTTCTCCAGCCTATAGCGTGCATTGTTCCTGTAACCACTGCAGCTGCCTTTTGGTTCGAGGCTCTGGAAGAGGCTCTTCAGGTGGAGACCCCATTAGATGATATTCTGGCTAGAATTAGGGCTCTTAAGCTAGCTAATTCTTTCATTACAGATGCCGATTTTCATCTGGCTAAATTAGCGGCAAAGAATTCAGGTTTTGCCATTTTAGCGTGTAGAGCGTTATGGCTTAAGTCCTGGTCGGCTGATGTGTCATCAAAATCTAAGCTTTTGACCATCCCTTTCAAGGGTAAGACCCTATTCGGTCCTGAACTGAAAGAGATCATTTCAGATATCACTGGAGGGAAGGGTCATGCCCTCCCTCAGGATAAGTCAAATAAGATGAGGACCAAACAAAATAATTTTGGTTCCTTTCGAAACTTCAAAGGTGGTCCCACTTCCTCTTCCCCTGCTGCAAGGCAAGAGGGGAACTTTGCTCAATCCAAGCCTGTCTGGAGAACTAACCAGGCTTGGAACAAAGGTAAACAGGCCAAGAAGCCTGCTGCTGCCACCAAGACAGCATGAAGGGGTAGCCCCCGATCCGGGAGCGGATCTAGTAGGGGGCAGACTTTCTCTCTTTGCTCAGGCTTGGGCATGAGACATTCAGGACTCCTGGGCTTTAGAAATCGTAACCCAGGGGTATCTTCTAGATTTCAAAGATTCTCCTCCAAGGGGGAGATTCCATCTTTCTCAATTGTCTGTAAACCAGACAAAAATAGAGGCGTTCTTACGCTGTGTAGAAGACCTATTTACCATGGGAGTGATCTGCCCAGTTCCGAAAACAGAACAGGGGCAGGGGTTCTACTCCAATCTGTTTGTGGTTCCCAAAAAAGAGGGAACCTTCAGACCAATCCTAGATCTCAAGATCCTAAACCAATTCCTCAGAGTCCCATCCTTCAAGATGGAGACCATTCGAACTATTTTACCAATGATCTAGGAGGGTCAATATATGACCACCGTGGACTTAAAGGATGAGTATCTACACATTCCTATCCACAAAGATCATCACCATTTCCTCAGGTTTGCCTTTCTGGACAAGCATTACCAGCTTGTGGCTCTTCCCTTCGGGTTGGCCACGGCTCCCAGAATTTTCACAAAGGTGCTAGGGTCCCTTCTGGCGGTCCTATGGCCACGGGGCATAGCAGTTGCGCCTTATCTAGACGACATCCTAATTCAAGCGTCGACTTTGAAACTAGCCAAGTCTCACACGGACATTGTGTTGGCCTTTCTAAGATCTCATGGGTGTGTCAGTATATTTATGAAAATCTTAGTAGTGCTATCCAAATAATATATCAGCTTATGGCAGGGTTATGACACAATACAACCAATATTTTTTCTTAAAATAGAAACCCTTAATAAACATGCATCTACTAGAAACAATGAAATTGATATAAATACCTGAACTCTTTTATTTAGTTAATATCCATGAACATTTTTGAAATATATTTGCAATAAAAGAAATATGAAATAAATTTATATGCGCTTGAAAACTATTTAAATATGCTATGCAAAATTCATACACGCTTATCTAAAAACCAGCCTTATTTACAAATCTTTTAACATCCAAACAATACAATTTTAAACTGTGCTCTTAAGCAATAGGATAATATATATATATTCTGCTATTTAACTGCAATTTATCCTAACACAAAATTTACAGTATCAGAACTTGCACAGATGAATTACTTAACAAATCAGATACAGATTTAAACAATATATAGGCTGTGAAATGTTAACTTAAAATCCAAACTTTTTCTTTAACTCTGCTACATACAGTAATCATAAATGCTTACTTTAAATGCTTTCATGCAAATAGGCAGGCTAAGAGCTATCTGAAACAATGTCATACAGTTTAAAAGTATAATCTGCTCTTTAAATCTATTAACTGTAAAGGCTATGCATATGACTTATCTTACAATAAAACTTTTGTATACATCATCGAATAAACAGCAATCCAGTTTCCAATGTTTCGCAACAGATCCAATTTCACCTCAGAAATTTCAAAATTCGGGGATAATGCATATGGAGTCCAATAGTAGGTGTGTGCTTTAATAATAACCACGGCAGTTATTCCCTTCAGGATCAGCCAACAACAACACAACAATCTCCTTTTAGTCTCTATGCTGGGGTTTAAATCATCTGATCTCACCCCTCCCCGTTTTTGATTTTTATCAGTCATTGGTGAATGTTGGAAACGCCCACGGCCTTGTCCCTTGTCATTGGAATATCTTATATTTAACAGCCAAAAAGGCTTTCTGGCTGTAGTTCTCTCATGGCAACACCGGGTGGCAGCATTACAAACAGACAAATTCACCTTTAAAATTTCTAAACATTTTTAAACAACTTAATTACTTTTATAAAATGATTATTTAATCAGACCATAACTTTTTATAGCAATTATTCACAACATTTGTTTTGGATAAGTTATATCTTAATGAATTTTATGATCATTTTGATATGAAACATCAAATACATCTAACATTATATTAGAATAATTTATATTTCATTTAGCCTAACAGAAAGTTTATATTTCATAGTTATATCACATCAAAGTAACTTCCATATCTTCATCTCATTATATTTTAAGAGATGTATTTAAAACTTTATAAACATTTATTGCACATTCATATGATATGACTTATTTCATTTCATGCAGGCATTCCATCGCTTTCTAAGTGCATAGATTGATGCCCATGACCAATGGTTGTCTGCAATAAAAATAGAAATAATTATTAGAAATGATCCAAGCATTCATATGTATTTGATGTAGTCATTACTCGACATAGCAATCATTCATTTAATATAAAATGTCTCAGTCCCATATATGTATACCTATCTGGGTTATTTGAATTTTTCCAAACACATATGAAACTAGTGTTGTTCCCTTTGCAAAAATGTATTTATTTTTATTTAAAATTTAAGTACAGTTGCTTTGAAATCATAATGTAAGCCATGTGCTTTCTCTATGTTATCCTAACCCAGACGCAATGTCTCTTATTCACCACATCTTGTATATTCCAGGGTTAGTAACCACACAGCATGAGCCACTCAAACAAATCTGTGCTAATTATCAGTTCCTTTTGAAGAATGTTTGCATCTTTCACATCTCTTCAGACGGATCGGCATTTCCCTTGGAGGAAATCCATATATGGGCATGTATCCTGTTCTATGTATCAGCATGCTGTCATTTAACATTGGTTCCCAGGCAATCATACAGATGGTTAAAGAAACTGTGTTATATTTCAGTTCCTTGCTAAATTATACAATTGCATAATTTAGCATATTGAGTGTGTGAGATCTCCCAGAAACAATCCTTTGTTCTATAAACAGTGTGCACATCCACAGACTTACCAAATAAAGACAAATATACTTCTATATATTAT
Organism: Bombina bombina; assembly: GCF_027579735.1. Taxonomy (NCBI): domain Eukaryota; kingdom Metazoa; phylum Chordata; class Amphibia; order Anura; family Bombinatoridae; genus Bombina; species Bombina bombina. The sequence goes on from NC_069503.1 coordinate 41,943,480, forward strand.
TTAATAATATTTCAAATACCTTGACGGGTGGAAGTTGAACGTAAAAAGAGTTCTCTTTCTCCTCTCACAAGAGTTTCATTCCTAGGGACTCTGATAGACTCGGTGGACATGAAAATATTTCTGACGGAGGTCAGGAAATCAAAGATTTTAGCCACCTGCCGAGCTCTTCATTCCATTCCTCGGCCGTCAGTGGCTCAGTGTATGGAGGTAATCGGACTAATGGTAGCGGCAATGGACATAGTTCCGTTTGCTCGCTTACATCTCAGACCACTGCAACTATGCATGCTCAGACAGTGGAATGGGGATTATGCAGATTTATCTCCTCATATAGATCTGGATCAGGAGAACAGAGATTCTCTTCTTTGGTGGTTGTCACAGGATCACCTGTCCCAGGGAATGTGTTTCCGCAGGCCAGCGTGGGTTAAAGTGACGACGGACGCCAGCCTACTGGGCTGGGGTGCAGTCTAGAATTCCCTGAAAGCACAGGGTTTGTGGACTCAGGAGGAGGCCCTCCTACCGATAAATATTCTAGAATTAAGATGCTCTTCAGGCGTGGCCTCAGCTGTCTTCGGCCAGATTCATCAGATTTCAGTCGGACAACATCACGACTGTGGCTTATATCAATCATCAGGGGGAACAAGGAGTTCCTTAGCGATGATAGAAGTTTCCAGAATAATCAGATGGGCAGAGACTTACTCTTGCCATCTATCAGCAAACTATATCCCAGGGGTAGAGAACTGGGAGGCGGATTTTCTAAGTCATCAGACTTTTCATCTGGGGGAGTGGGAACTCCATCCGGAGGGGTTTGCTCAACTGGTTCAGCTATGGGGCACACCAGAATTGGATCTGATGGCGTCTCGTCAGAACGCCAAACTTCCTTGTTACGGGTCCAGGTCAAGGGATCCTCAGGCAGTACTGATAGATGCTCTAGCAGTACCCTGGTCGTTCAACCTGGCTTATGTGTTTCCACCATTCCCTCTCCTTCCGCGTCTGATTGCCAGAATCAAACAGGAGAGAGCTTCAGTGATTTTGATAGCACCTGCATGGCCATGCAGGACTTGGTATGCAGACCTGGTGGTCATGTCATCTCTGCCACTGAGACAGGACCTTTTGATTCAAGGTCCGTTCAAGCATCCAAATCTAATTTCTCTGCAACTGACTGCTTGGAGATTGAACGCTTGATTTTATCAAAGCGGGGTTTCTCTGAGTTGGTCATAGATACCTTGATTCAGGCTCGAAAGCCTGTCACCAGGAAAATCTTTCATAAGATATGGCGTAAATATCTTTTTTGGTGTAAGATTCCTAGTAAGATCAGGATTCCTAGGATTTTGTCAGCTAGTTCCTTAAAAGGACAGATATCTGCTTTGTCTTTTCTATTGCACAAGCGTCTGGCAGATGTTCCAGACGTTCGGGCTTTCTGTCAGGCTTTAGTTAGAATCAAGCCTGTGTTTAAACCTGTTGCTCTGCCATGGAGTCTAAATTTAGTTCTTAAAGTTCTTCAGGGGTTTCCATTTGAACCCATGCATTCCATAGATATTAAGCTTCTATCTTGGAAAGTTCTGTTTCTAGTTGCTATCTCTTCAGCTCGAAGAGTTTCTGAACTATCTGCATTACAATGTGACTCGCCTTATCTTGTTTTCCATGCTGATAAGGTGGTTTTGCGTACCAAACCTGGGTTCCTCCCTACGGTTGTTACTAGCTGGAATATCAATCAGTAAATTGTTGTTCCTTCTCTTTGTCCTAATCCTTCTTCTAAGAAGGAACATCTGTTGCACAACTTGGACGTGGTTCGTGCTTTGAAGTTTTATTAGCAGGCAACCAAAGATTTTCATCAAACATCTTCTTTGTTGTCTATTCTGGAAAGCGCAGAGGTCAAAAGGCTACGGCTACCTCTCTTTCCTTTTCGCTGAAAAGCATCATCCGTTTGGCTTATGAGACTGCTGGACAGCAGCCTCCTGAAATAATTACAGCTCACTCTACTAGAGCGGTGGCTTCCACATGGGCTTTTAAAAATGATGCTTCTGTTGAACAAATTTGTAAGGCTGCAACTTGGTCTTTGCTTCATACCTTTTCCAAATTTTACAAATTTGATACTTTTGCTTCTTCTGAGGCAATTTTTGGGAGAAAGGTTCTGCAAGCAGTGGTGCCTTCTGTTTAGGTTCCTGTCTTGTCCCTCCCTTCATCCGTTTCCTAAAGCTTTGGTATTGGTATCCCACAAGTAAGGATGAAACCGTGGACTCGGTACATCTTGCAAAAGAAAACTAAATTTATGCTTACCTGATAAATTTCTTTCTTTTGCGATGTACCGAGTCCACGGCCCGCCCTGTCTATTCAAGACAGATAGTATTTTTTTATTGAAAACTTCAGTCACCTCTGCACCTTATAGTTTCTCCTTTTTCTTTCTAAGCCTTCGGTTGAATGACTGAGGGGTGGAGTTAAGGGGGGAGCTATATAGACAGCTCTGCTGTGGGTGCTCTCTGTGCCACTTCCTGTTAGGAAGGATAATATCCCACAAGTAAGGATGAAACCGTGGACTTGGTACATCGCAAAAGAAAGAAATTTATCAGGTAAGCATAAATTTTGTTTTTTTATAAACTTCAGTCACCTCCCACCTTTGGCTTTTCCTTTCTCTTCCTAACTTCGGTCGAATGACTGCAGGTGGAGGGAAGGGAGGAGCTATATATACAGCTCTGCTGTGGTACTCTTTGCCACTTCCTGTTAGCAGGAGGATAAATCCCACAAGTAAGGAGGAAATCCGTGGACTTGTCATATCATAGAAAAAATAAATTTATCAGGTAAGCATAAATTTACTTTTTGCATTGCATGTATGTGTGAGAGAGAGTGTGTAAGAGAGAGTATGTGTGTGTGTGTGTGTGTGTATTTTTTTGTTAGAGTGTGTGTGCCTGTGTGTGTAAGTGTTGTGTGTGTGTGTGTGTGTTTTTCTGTGTGTGAAAGAGTGATTGTGTGTGTGTGTGTGTATATTAGTGTGTGTGTGAGGAAGAGTATGTGTGTATATTAGTGTGCTCGTGTGTAAGAAAGTATGTATGTGTGTGAGAGTTAGTGTGTGTCATTGTGTGTGTGTGTCTTTATGTGTGTGATTCTGTGTATGAGAGAGTATATGTGTGTATTATTAGCCTGTGTGTGGGAGGGAGATTGTGTAAGAGAGGGTATGTATCTATGCATGTGTGAGAGTTAGTGTGTGTGTAAGTGTTGTTGTGTGTATGTCTTTATGTTTGTCAGCGTCTTTCTCTGTGTGTGAAAGAGTGAGTGTATTTGTGTGTGTGAGAGAGTATGTAGGATGTGTGGAAGAGACTGTAAGAGAGAATGTATATGTGTGTGTGTCTTTGTGAGTGAGAATGTGTCTTTGTCAGTGTCTTTCTGTGTTTGTGAAAGAGTGAGTGAGTGTGTGTGTGTGTGTGTGTGTGAGAGAGAGTGTGAGTGAGAGTATGTGTGTCTAGTAGTGTAACAGAGTGTGTGAGAGCAGGGGAGGGCTGGCAGCCTTAGGTCTGGGGGGCAAATCCAGTCAAGTGGCATATTGCACCACTGAATCAGCTAACAGCCAGAAGGACCCACCACAGGCCACAGCAGGACCCATAGCCAGCAGGACCCAACAGGATTAACCTTTACTGAAGCCAACTGGGAACAGACAGTGCATGTTCACTTCCAATTCTTGGAATTATAAAAAAAACACTGTTTTCAGTCTAATTGCAGAAAAGGGTGCAAAATAATGAAAGTTTATTGCCAAGGTGTTTTACTAGATTTTACATTCCTTAAAAAGTGTTTACATTCCTCAAAAAATGTGGGCTGGTGAAATGTTGTAGAGAAACAAATAAATCTGGCACTGTGAAAGTAATATGGTAGGAAAGAGGGATGTAATATTCCCTGGTGCTAACCCTTGATATAGGTACTTGTAGTAGGGATAAGGGGGAGACTGGACAAGAAGGGGTTAATAAGCACTCATTCCTGTAATTATTAGTAACTATGTTGAAATATTCAACTATTGTGAAAGGATATAATTAAGTTAAAAACTTATATTTTATTAAACCACTATTAAAAAAGAGAGTGTAGATAACACTCTCACCAATACTGGGTTGCCCCACACTAACACTCCACACTATTACCAATGAATATCACACTGCAATATACCCAGACAGTAGACACAGGTTCCACCACCCCCCTGTATTCCTGGCCAGTAACAGGATACGCTGGCTTCAGGTGACAGGGATGGCTTCTACTCTGTGTATACCCGTCCCTTGCAGTTGATTGCCTATTGCGTTGGTAAACTAAATTGGAAGACGTTAAAAACACTTATAATTAAATAAGCATGTGGTAAGGTTGAGCACAAACGTGTTTCGGCCGAGTAGCGGCCTTTCTCAATGTGCAATTGATTTTTGACAAGACGAGTGACTCGCTCACAGCACCTTATAAACCAAGCCCCTATTTGATCCGTCCAATCATAGCGTGCGTTAAATGCACGCCCATATTTCAGCGAATCACGTGCGATTCAGAACAGCATGCTATACGTTCCCTGATTGGTTAATGGTAACTGGATACAAACCCAATCAGGAATAGCTTGATGCTGTCTACGTACGTTTGGGGGATGGCTAACAATAGTACTATGTGTGTGATCACTATATTAATTCCGATTCTATGTGCACCCAAAATGATTAATAGAGCTTATAATATTCCGGACATGGGTATTGATATTGCGATAACCAAGTATCATGTCCAAAATATGCCACAACATCACGATTATGAACTAAAGCTCATTTATAGAATTTGATTAATGCGGTTTGCACTAACGGTGTGTCAGTAAAAAGACCACCTTATAGTACTTATCAGGCTGTAATGAAATTGTTGTGTACGTTCATTGCTTACTCATTCCATTACTCCTTTTAATTGTATCAATGATAGAGTTACCAATATAGACGTTTATGCTGTTAAGTATTACACTCTAAAAAATTTCTCTTAGAATATATCGGTCCTTATATTAAGAATGTGTGGCATGCAGTATGATATCAGGCATGAAGGTACCTAAGTATAAATCAGAACCTATTGGTAAATAGGAAGAAAAGCAGCAATTTAAACACTATGATTAATAAAGTGACCATTATATCATTGTGTTTATATTTCATACAGTGATCTGTTGTGCATCTGGTGAAATGTGCCAGCCAAGGGATTTTTTCCCAGGGGTTAAAGGAAAGCTTTTAAACATTATTTCTCTTGTAAAGTGTATCCAGTCCACAGATCATCCATTACTTGTGGGATATTCTCCTTCCCAACAGGAAGTTGCAAGAGGATCACCCACAGCAGAGCTGCTATATAGCTCCTCCCCTAACTGCCATATCCAGTCATTCTCTTGCAACTCTCAACAAGCATGGAGGTAGTAAGAGGAAAGGAGAGGTGAAATGTAGCTGTTATCTTGCTTCAATCAAAAGTTTGTTATTTTTAAATGGTACCGGAGTTGTACTATTTTGTCCCAGGCAGAAAAATAGAAGAATCTGCCTGTGATTTCTATGATCTTAGCAGGTTGTAACTAAGATCCAATGCTGTTCTCACAAATGACTGAAGAGAGAGGTAACTTCAGCGGGGGAATGGCGTGCATGTTATCCTGCTATGAGGTATGTGCAGTTAAGTTTTTTTCTAGGAGATGTGAATGCTAGAAAATGCTGCTGATACCAAATTTATGTAAGGTAAGCCTGAATGGGAAAAAAAGATAAAGGGTTAACTGCGCAAAGAAACCCTATTAAGCCTGTGACAAAAAAAGAGGAAACTCTCAACCTCTAGCAAATATGTGATAAAAATAGAATGATATGGAATCTATAAAAGAGACCATAAAATTCAGAGTGACACAAGCGCTATAAAGCTAAAAATAGGAATAGTGCAAATAAATTTATACTATATATACATAACGCCAAACCATGTGTGTAAGTAATATCGTCAAACGTGAACAAACAGACCAAAGGTGTATAAAAAATAAATATTTAATATAAAATAATTAAAAATCATTTAAAATAATAACAAATGCGTTGATCAGACGCATAAAAATAATGTGTAGTATACAAACAGAAACAATGTTACAATGTGAAGAGCCAGATTGGATAACAATGTAAACACAATTTCTTGAGGAGATTCGATGAAGAGATTCAATGCGGCGGTCTTTGCATACGCCCAAATTGAGGAAGAAATCCAGACTTCAGTTGGAACTGGAACGAGACGAGAGACCGATAAAACGGCATAAGGTTATCACTTATACTTACACCGGAGGTCGGTGATTCAATCCCCTGAGTTCCTCGTACTGGCGTAATTATCCGAACAGCGGGAAGCAGTAAAAACAACCAGAATGCTTTTTCGGCAAACACCTTTGCATACAGGTAACTGTGAATCTGCTCCTACGGAAGCCGGAGAGGAACAAAAACAGACAACAAAGCAGAGCAACGCGTTTCAACCCGTGAACAGGGTCTTTTTCAAGCTCCAGACATTGTTTGCCAATATGCTATATATAGCCGTTTGAATCAGGCTATTGGTTAAGATTTGCCTATAGGCGTGTATAATCAAATGCGGTTACTGGACATTATAATAGTTCATATATATCGCACCACACTTTCAATCAGAGTAAATAAACAGCAAATATCAATGCATGCATCTCTTTTTAAACACCTTTGTTCATATTTAATCCACACCAGAAGGACACTAGACACATTGCAAGGCGTCACCCGTATAGTTTGGTACCAATTAGTTGAAAAAATATTATTTAAAAAAGTAATCTACAAATGTAAATATACATAATACAATCAGGAGGATCAGAAGATGACCATAGCAAAAGACATTGGGGGGTAGTTATCAAGCCGTCTACTTTTCTGCCTTCGCCGGCCCAATACGCCCGCCTAAGCTCGCCTACCTTCGCCGCCGCAGACCTTGAATACGTTCGCCTAAGTTATCAAATAAAGCTGTCAAAAAGCCGCGGGGCGATGAGCAGCAGACTGTGATAATTATCACTCATCCGATCTCGCTGCTCTTCGGCTTTTTCCCAGCTTTATTGCTAGCCTGTCACTAAGCACCCACACTAAACTACACTGTTCTATCCCTATACCGGCGCCCCCGGAGCCTCCCGCAACTCAATAAAGTTACTAACCCCTAAACCGCCGCTCCAGGACACCGCTGCCACCTACATTATACCTAGTAACCCCTATCCTGCCCCCCCTATACCGTCGCCCTCTATAATAAAATTATTAACCCCTATCCTGCTGATCCCGCACCTCGCCGCAACTAAATAAATAGTTTAACCCCTAAACCGCCGCTCCCTGAACCCGCCGCAACCTATATTAAACCTATTAACCCCTATCCTGCCCCCCCTACACCGTCGTCACCTATAATAAATTAATTAACCCCTATCCTGCCCCCCACTACACCGCCACCACTGTAATAAAATTATTAACCCCTAAACCTAAGTCTAACCCTAACGCCCCCCTAACTTAAATATTAATTAAATAAATCTAAATAGTATTACTCTTATGAACTAAATTAATCCTATTTAAAACTAAATACTTACCTTTAAAATAAACCCTAATATAGCTACAATATAAATAATAATTATATTGTAGCTATCTTAGGATTTATTTTTATTTTACAGGCAACTTACAATTTATTTTAACTAGGTACAATAGCTATTAAATAGTTATTAACTATTTATTAGCTTACCTAGCTAAAATAAAGAGAAATGTACCTGTAAAATAAAAACTAACCTAAGTTACAATTACACCTAACACTACACTATACGCCGGTATTTAGAGTTCAAAAAATACCTTCTAACGATACTCCTAACGCGTGAATTTCACACGCGGAATCCTGCCCGCTTTAGACAGTCTCCCATAGAGATCAATGGAAATGATACGCTTTTTTCATCTAACACTCGATCTCGCGAGAAATACGCACAGCTCGGTCATATGACGCATACCACATCATGCACAACAATAACACGCCACAAATGTCACAACAACAATCACTAAACAAAGCACATAAGCATTACACATTCAGAAGCGGGGGGAATTTTATTTAAATAAAATACAGGGAATACGCATATACTTTAAGATGCGGAAATACGGAAAATAACAACAAGGAAAAAAAATTATAATCATACACTAGCAAAATACTCGCATTCAATACTACTATATATTAGGACAAACATACATATACAACACTTCACTAATACCACACCATCGCAAATTAACATTTAAACATAATACTATTGGACAATGTTATAGAAAACGACCACTATGACATCATCGCATTCTACACATTCCACAAATAATAACTCCAAATGAGCATGCGCAAATTCACACACCTAATACACATTGTACAAATAATAAGTAAGAATAAAGCACACCTGAACACAATTTACAACGCAAACCGGTACATCATTAAACATTTACACGGGTATATAAGCACCACACAAGAATGGCTTCTCTCACTGTGTTGCTGGTGGGTTTTTGGAGATTGGAGCTTAGAGATTTGGTGCATAATTGTGAGTCAGTTAGTGGTAGTGTGAGTTAGAGAGTTAGTGGTAGTGTGAGTTAGAGAGTTAGTGCTAGTGTGAGTTAGAGAGTTAGTCCTAGTGTGAGTTAGAGAGTTAGTGCTAGTGTGAGTTAGTGAACGACAGTTGGTTTGGGTGAGTGTGCGAGTGCTTTTTCTGTACACTTAACACATTTACACGCAAACACATTCAATACATACATACACTTATCAATAACACTACATACACTCCATACCCCATACCCTCTCATACTACACTCCATACCCCATTCCCTGTAGTCCCATTCCCTGTAATCCCATTTACTCTTATCCCATACTCCATCCCCTAGTTACATTTAGTTTACATATCCTCCTTTTAGTCTTCTTCTTCTTCATTTTGTTCATTTAAATACTCCTTACCCTCTTTTATTTATATCCCTTTCACACTTTCTGCACTTATTTTGGTCTTATTAGTTCTTTATTTTGACCCCCTTTCATTTGATCACACTCACTTTTTGTTTGCTTATTTGGGGTTTAGTTTAGGGAAGAGATGGAGGGCAGGCAGGGGAGAGGTAGAGGGGGGAGGAGAGGGAGGGGGAGAGGAACAGGACAGGAAGGGGGGCAGGAAGCGGGGGTGGAAGCGGTGGGTGGACCCAGCCACTTGGTTCAAGATGAACAAGTGGCTGGGCCCAGTGGCGGACAGAGTAGGGCTTCACAGTCCGGGAAACAGAGGGCATCGTCACAGGGGAAGGCCAAGGCGACTAGGGAGGCAAGGTTTTCGATGGAGGAGAAGGAGGCCCTCGTAGAAGCCTATATGGCCAGGTATAGGAGGCTGCAGCATCAGAAGACCACCCCGACTGAGAAGAGGAAGCTCTGGCAGGAGATAAGGAATGCAGTCAATGCAGTGGGTGGCCGGAACAGAGATATGGACTCTATTAAACATCGATTCTGGGACTGCAAGATGGATCTTAAGAAAAAGTTAAGCCGGGAGGCCCGACATGCCGCAGGAACCGGTGGCGGCCCTGCACTGGAAATCGATTACTGCCGATGGGAGGAAATGTTGCGTCCCAGCATCTCCGAAGTGGATATAGTCGGTATCGGAGGAATTGATACCAGGAACCTGCCATTCTCATCTGACAGTAAGCTCAATTAAGAATTAATTAACATACGAATGTATTTCAAGGGACACTATACGCAAACCTTTCCTTTCATGATTAAGGTAGAGAATACAATTTTAAACAACATTCCAATTTACTTATATTACCTAATTTGATTCATTCTTTAGATATACTTTAATGAAGAAATAGCCATGCACACGGTGAACCAATCACAGGAGGCAGCTATATTCAGCTACCAGTCAGCAGCTTCTAAGCATATCTAGATATGGTTTTCAGCAAAGAATATCCAGAGAATGAAGCTAATTAGATAAGAAAAGTACATTAGAAAGTTGATTATAATTGTATGCTTCTAAATCATGAAAGATAAAACATTGGGTTTCATGTCCCTTTAAGGATCAGATTAATGCTATTACGTTGTTTATACGCATTCACAATTACTTTGCGGTTACATCAGTATCTAGGCTATAGGTTAGGTGTGCATTTAAACAGACTGAAAACAAACACTAAAACATTCAGATTGACCAGAGATATCACAAACACGGTTTAGAAAATGCGGAAATCGTATTTTGATTGTTAGATTTCAAAGTGGATTAATGAGGCTGCATTTGTAATTGTATCATAAGCTAAGTAATTTAAAGCTTTATTTGGAAATATGCTAATATATACATTTATTTCTTTTTCAAATATACAGAGTCTGGGGAGGAGGCAGCACAGCAACTACCGGCTCCTCCTTTTCCCCCGGAATGAGAGTGGTGGGGATGAATCTCCACCTCGGAGGGAAGAGGCCCCCCTTGACGAAGAGGCCCCCCTTGACGAAGAGGCCCCGGAAGCAGAGGAAGAGGCCGCGGAAGCAGAGGCCCCTCAAGGACCAGCAGGCCGCCGTGCACCAGCAGGCCGCCGTGCACGGGCACCCCGCCGTGCACAACAAGAGGAAATAGCGGAGGTGCGGGTTCTACTAGACTACATTGACCAGATGCGTAACTCCCGGATCCAAAATATAGAAGGCAGAAGTAGAATTATTGAAGAGCTCAGTGGCATTCGAGAAGGCCAAACCCAAATCATACACCTCCTTACTCGAATAGAAGAAGGCCAAAACAGAACCTTTAGACTCCAACAAGAGATGTTTAATTTCTTCCGGGAGGCGCATGCTGGTCTGCCTCCTGCTCCTGTGCCTCCTGCTGCTGGGCCTCCTGCTGCTGGGCCTCCTGCTGCTGGCCCATCTTCTCCTGCCGGCCCATCTTCTCCTGCCGGCCCATCTTCTTCTGCCGGGCCATCTTCTCCTGCCGGGCCATATTCTCCTGCCGGCCCATCTTCTCCTGCCGGCCCATCTCCTCCTGCCGGCCCATCTCCTCCTCCTCACCTTGGTCATCCCAGTACTCTTCCTTCCACTCTTCCCACAACATCTCCAATGAGAACTTGTCGGAGTCGGCAGTTGACCCTCCCAGAGCCTCAGCCCCGTGGGAAGAGGGGAAGGAAGAGGAAGTAAATATTTGTTTTCATGTTTAATGTTTTTTTTTTATTTAATGTGTAATGGATAGGTATGTGATGATGTGGTTTTCATACACTTGTGGACCACACTCTGTATATAATCTACTTCTATGGGACCGGGTCCATGGAGGCAGATTGTTTGCAGAGTGTGGGTTATAAGTGTGTGAAAACCACATCACATACCTATCCTTGTTCATGATATTGATTGGTTTCTGTGATGTGATGTCCAAACTGTTTCCTGAATCGCTAACAAAATGACCATTACAATTATCCATGATGGCATATTACTGTTTGAATGCCAATAACACAGCTTAAAGGGACAGTCAGAACATTATTGATTACAAAGAAAACACTGTATTACGCATTATCAAGTTGGAAACAACAAAACATGGAGAAATACGTGTGACTTATGTGCTTACCCTTGTATCTATGCCTGACATAACAACATTTTAGACATCAATGATCAATACATGGTAAATATGCTGTATGAGCTCAAGGTTTTAGATATACAAATGATATCCAAATGCCCTCTAGTGGTCAAATTGCATAATGATTACATGCACTCTTCAAGCTCTAAGAAATGAGCACACGAACCTCATAGGTTTAGCTAGCAAATTAAAATAAACACAGACAAATGATTAATTGGTGAGAAACCTTTGATATCATTGATATGACAAAATTGACTTTTTTAATAATGCAAAACATTATTTGTTTTCTAAACTGTCCCTTTAACAAAATTACATATGCTAACATATAATATTTGCAGATTGTTGGTATATCTACATGTACTTGTTCAAACAATAAATATTGAAAACAGATTTATATTGACGTGTTAAATAAAGTCTATTTTCTTAAAGAGACATTATTGTGTTAATTTTTTTTTAGAAAGACATTTGTTTTAACAGTGAATATGGTTTAAAGTCCTTTTAGGAGTGGGGGGAAAAAATATGCTAACAATAATATATTTGGAGATTAACCAATGTGGAACTCATACATGATACAAAAATCAACATTTGCATTAAAGGGACAGTATACTATCTTTTTAACAGAACTGCATGTAATAGACACTACTAGAAACAACAAGATTAACATATACTGATATCAAAATCAATATTAAAAAGCTTTAAACACTTTCAAAGAAAATCGGGTTATCTCTATTGAAAAGATAGATGAACCCCCATTACAACCGTAAAACAAGACAATACCCCATCATTAACATATGAAAAGACCCTTTACACAAAGAGGAGAAAGCTGGAGATGGTACTCACATGAAACTTTGAGGCTTGGCGAGGAGTCTGAAAATTACTTCAATTTTATTTGAACAGAAGCAAAATGAGACGTGTATTTGGTAAACAATGGACTATATAACTAGAGACCAAATAAAATATTTTGGGTTTTTAATGTGAGTGTCTAATGAACCTTTAATAAAATATACGACGAAATTACATTTAGAAGAAGTCGGCATCATATATTTAGCATATGATAAAGGTAAATGCATATTGATAACTTTATTCTAACACAATAGCGCATATTTATGAATTAGATATCTTTAACATTAAACACAACAGTCATTTTTCATAAAAAGGAACATATTGTTGACAAACATATTAAACAACATGGACTATAGAGATTTGCACTTGCCTCGAAATATCTTATGCATGAAAACATTTTGCTTTCGTTCGTTTATTCAACCAGACATCCAGCAAAAGAGAATGTGGTGGTCTTTATCAGCTATGGGTCAACAATGTAACATGATGCATAAAATCCATATTCTCCATGTTTTTAAACTTGTCTTCTCATTCACAAACGTGTTTAACGTGCACAAACAAATATTGCGGGAATACGTAATACAATCAGACGTTTTTTTACCTTTGCATATGACGTCTTAATTAACATGGCGCTTCCTTGATCACGTAAGAACGCAATCCAATAAAAGGCGCATTCTTGATCACGTAAGAACGCAAACCAAAAAAAGGCGCATCCTTGATCGCGTAAGAACGCAAACCAAAAAAAGGCGCATCCTTGATCGCGTAAAAACGTCACTCAATACAAGGAATCATTGGACAGCCTGGCAGGTGACGTCTTAAGCAACATGGCGCATCCGAGATCGCTGAAAAACTGCAGCCAATACAAGGACTCAGTTGACAGCTTGGCATATCAATAAGAAACGTATTTATATTTTAGTAACTAGTATGTGTCTAGATTGCTATCTAGGAATGTCACGAAATCATGAATCATCTTTTCGGACTTGACTGTCCCTTTAACTATAGCTATGGTGTATATCTTTAACATTTAAAAGATACACATGAGAAATACATATGCCATTGATGTTTTAAGATATGTTTAGATTGTTTTGGAATAACAATAATGACACATGTAATGATCAAACGTGTCATTTATTCAAGTTGAAATATGGTCAGCCTACCTATAGCCATATATGGGAGAAGTATTTTTTTAAAATATTTGGAAAAACATATTCCTCATCTAAAATATGCGCATTACACACAGAGATTGATTTGGTTACACTTTTACAATAAGATAGAATTGAAAATGAAATACATGTGCTGTCAACATTACAATAAGATTGTTTATTAACCCCTTAACGACTGAGGACGTGCAGGGTACGTCCTCAGAAAAAAGGCAGTTAATGCCTGAGAACGTACCCTGCACGTCCTCAGTGTGGAAAGCAGCTGGAAGCGATCCTGCTCTCTTCCAGATGCTTTCCGGTTATTGCAGTGATGCCTCGATATGGAGGCATCCTGCAATAACCTTTGTAAGCCATCCGGTGCAGAGAGAGCCACTCTGTGGCCCTCTCTGCACCGGAGATCGGTGGCTTACTGCGTTGGTGGGTGGGAGCCGGACCGGGAGGCGGGTGGCGGCCATCGATGGCCCTGGTTGTAAATAATTAAAAAAAAAAAACGATCAGCAAGGTGGTGGGGGTTTGTCTGTGTGTGGGGGGGGAAGCTACAAAGCTACACTACAGAAAAAAACAAAAAACAAAAAAAAAGCACTTTTTATTGCAAACTGGGTACTGGCAGACAGCTGCCAGTACCCAAGATGGCCCCCAATAAGGCAGAGGGGAGGGTTAGAGAGCGGTTTTGGGGGGGATCAGGGAGGTTGGGGGCTAAGGGGGGGATCCTACACAGTAGCATATGTAAATATGCTAAAAAAAATGTATTTATTTTTTTAAAACCCTTTTATTTTAGTACTGGCAGACTTTCTGCCAGTACTTAAGATGGCGGAGACAATTGTGGGGTGGGGGAGGGAAGGGAGCTGTTTGGGAGGGATCAGGGGGTGGGATGTGTCAGATGGGAGGCTGATCTCTACACTAAAGCTAAAATTAACCCTGCAAGCTCCCTACAAACTCCCTAATTAACCCCTTCACTGCTAGCCATAATACACGTGTGAGGCGCAGCAGGATTTAGCGGCCTTCTAATTACCAGAAAGCAACGCCAAAGTCATATATGTCTGCTATTTCTGAACAAAGGGGATACCAGACAAGCATTTACAACCATTTGTGCCATAATTGCACAAGCTGTTTGTAAATGATTTCAGTGAGAAACCTAAAATTGTGAAAAAATTTACGTTTTTTTTAATTTGATCGCATTTGGCGGTGAAATGGTGGCATGAAATATACCAAAATGTGCCTAGATCAATACTTGGGGTTGTCTACTACACTACACTAAAGCTAAAATTAACCCTACAAGCTCCCTAAAAGCTCCCTAATTAACCCCTTAACTGCTGGGCATAATACACTTGTGGTGCGCAGTGGCATTTAGCGGCCTTCTAATTACCAAAAAGCAACGCCAAAGCCATATATGTCTGCTATTTCTGAACAAAGGGGATCCCAGAGAAGAATTTACAACCATTTATGCCATAATTGCACAAGTTGTTTGTAAATAATTTCAGTGAGAAACCGAAAGTTTGTGAAAAAGGGAACGATTTTTTGTATTTGATCGCATTTGGCGGTGAAATGGTGGTATGAAATATACCAAAATGGGCCTAGATCAATAATTTGGGATGTCTACTAAAATAAAATATATACATGTCAAGGGATATTCAGGGATTCCTGAAAGATATTAGTGTTCTAATGTAACTAGCGCTAATTTTGGAAAAAAATGGTTTGGAAATAGCAAAGTGCTACTTGTATTTATGGCCCTATAACTTGCAAAAAAAGCAAAGAACATGTAAACATTGAGTATTTCTAAACTCAGGACAAAATTTAGAAACTATTTAGCATGGGTGTTTTTTGGTGGTTGTAGATATGTAACAGATTTTGGGGCTCAAAGTTAGAAAAAGTGTGTTTTTTTCAATTTTTCCTCATATTTTATCATTTTTTTTATAGTAAATTATAAGATATGATGAAAATAATGGTATCTTTAGAAAGTCCATTTAATGGCGAGAAAAACGGTATATAATATGTGTGGGTACAGTAAATGAGTAAGAAGAAAATTACAGCTAAACACAAACACCGCAAAAATGTAAAAATAGCCTTGGTCCCAAACGGACAGAAAATGGAAAAGTGCTGTGGTCATTAAGGGGTTAATAAGATTATATGTCCTTGTTCATGTAAAAAGGACAAAAACGCTTTAGAAATGGAAATCCATTCATTAACAATTGTGCTCAGCATCACTTAAAGGGACATGATTTTTATTTGTAAAAAGAGGATACACAGAGACAATACTATTTCAATAAAATGAACACTTTACAGGGATTATATAATTGTATCAATCCTCAGATCATTTGTTAAAGGTGCATCAATTCATGCAGAGTTTATAAATACACACATGGATGTGAAATTTGAAATATACATATATATACACAAATAACAATCTATATATACATATATAAAAAAATTAATATGCTAATCATAATCATGCAATGATAAAGCTTTTCGAAAAATATATAAAGACAAATAATAAAATTACATTGGAGATGTTAATCTTAAAGTCATTTACAATTGTATTACATATATGATTCAGGAAACACCATTATTTTTGGTAAGGTCCCTTTAAGGATCAACCAGATAAACTAGAGATTTCAATCAATGACATGAATAAGGAGGACAAAGAATCGTGCAATGACATGTCTTTTATTAGTATGTCAGAAAACATCAACAACGTTTATAAATAATCTTGTAAAGATCAGGAAAATTGGAGCCATATGACAAGGTAACAGAGTGCATCACAGTCCATGAAGAGATATGCCAAGGGCCAGCATAGCCCTATTGGAGCCATATGACAAGGTAACAGAGTGCATCACAGTCCATGAAGAGAGTTGCCAAGGACCAGCATAGCCCCATTGGAGCCATATGACAAGGTAACAGAGTGCATCACAGTCCATGAAGAGAGTTGCCAAGGGCCAGCATAGCCCCATTGGAGCCATATGACAAGGTAACAGAGTGCATCACAGTCCATGAAGAGAGTTGCCAAGGGCCAGCATAGCCCCATTGGAGACATATGATAAGGTAACAGAGTGCATCACAGTCCATGAAGAGAGTTGCCAAGGGCCAGCATAGCCCCATTGGAGCCATATGACAAGGTAACAGAGTGCATCACAGTCCATGAAGAGAGTTGCCAAGGGCCAGCATAGCCCCATTGGAGCCATATGACAAGGTAACAGAGTGCATCACAGTCCATGAAGAGAGTTGCCAAGGGCCAGCATAGCCCCATTGGAGCCATATGACAAGGTAACAGAGTGCATCACAGTCCATGAAGAGAGTTGCCAAGGGCCAGCATAGCCCCATTGGAGCCATATGACAAGGTAACAGAGTGCATCACAGTCCATGAAGAGAGTTGCCAAGGGCCAGCATAGCCCCATTGGAGTCATATGACAAGGTAACAGAGTGCATCACAGTCCATGAAGAGAGTTGCCAAGGGCCAGCATAGCCCCATTGGAGCCATATGACAAGGTAACAGAGTGCATCACAGTCCATGAAGAGAGTTGCCAAGGGCCAGCATAGCCCCATTGGAGCCATATGACAAGGTAACAGAGTGCATCACAGTCCATGAAGAGAGTTGCTAAGGGCCAGCATAGCCCCATTGGAGCCATATGACAAGGTAACAGAGTGCATCACAGTCCATGAAGAGAGTTGCCAAGGGCCAGCATAGCCCCATTGGAGACATATGACAAGGTAACAGAGTGCATCACAGTCCATGAAGAGAGTTGCCAAGGGCCAGCATAGCCCCATTGGAGCCATATGACAAGGTAACAGAGTGCATCACAGTCCATGAAGAGAGTTGCCAAGGGCCAGCATAGCCCCATTGGAGCCATATGACAAGGAAACAGAGTGCATCACAGTCCATGAAGAGAGTTGCCAAGGGCCAGCATAGCCCCATTGGAGACATATGACAAGGTAAAAGAGTGCAACAGGCACAACAATAAACAGAAAAAAAGGCCAAATGGCAACCATAAAAACAAACATCAACATGTGGACGGAGGATTCTTATCTGTGCCCTTGGAGCATCTCCAGATCCTCCACTTACTGGTCATCCCCTTCATCGTCCTGTGCCTGTCCAGCTACAGATTCAAGCATTGAGTTCCACCGCCTCATCTGACGTAGAGTCATATGCTGAACCTGTAGCTGGGCCTGCATGGTGTCGGCCATCCCTCTCAGGACAGCTGCGTTCCTCAACACGGCCTGCTCTACGCGTGCTAGACCTTCTAGCGTGAGCCATGTTGAGTCACAGCCTAAAATAAAGAAAAAATCAAATATTAATGATAATTACACAACAGACAAAATAAAAAGCAAAGATACATTGTGTGATATCCCTTTAAGGGCTATCCCCTCCCAGCTTATTCTCCTCCCTTTATAAGGCGGCAATCTACTATCATTCCTTGCCTGAAAATTGAAGTGTATTGTTTGCTAACACTTGTTAGCTTCTAGTTTTCATCCATCAGGTCATACCTCGACAAGTTCAATACTTGTACCTCTAAAGTTTCATTGGATTCACTACAGTCCTCTTTGAACTTTCTATCTTTTGAACCTTATCACTACGCTGCCGGATCTTCTTTCTCCGCGTCCCGGAACTAAGCCGCACACACACACAGCCTCTGACCGCTAACGGCTGTGATCTCTCAGAGCTCCTCTTCAAAGTGGTTGGGTATCGTATACTTCACAAGTTAACAACTGGGAACAACTATATGTTTATGCTTGTCATACTTACCTTTGTCAATACGCATATTTAACTCATGTGACCGAACCTGCTTTGAACATTCATTATCTCTCATACAGCAGTACCTGTTACCAAACTCAGTATCGTAACTCAGCTTGCCATAATCCTTACTTAAAGATTTACCTTACATATACTGAATTATTTGGATTGTGTGAATTGACTGGATTTGTATATATTTTAGTTTGAGTGTGTGTGTGCGTGAAGACAGGAAGTGGAATACCTTAAGCCTTTTCTCTGAACCTGAGATTATCATGTGTATTTCTGCACAAGCATTCTACCTATACAGATTTTAACTCCAATCTGAATATTTACTTATGTTCTGTAATAAGATTTCATAATAATTTTGCTCACAGTGCCTAAGAAGATAATTCAAAACTTCATTTTCTGCTTAGATCATAAAAGAGCAACACAACCTTTATTTCATATCAAATAACAGAATCTTATTAACAAAGTCTTTTATTTAAGACATAACATAATTTTCAGGCTTATAAAAAACATAGAAAGTAGTCATAAGGAATAATTCTGTATTACCTACAAAATGAATCCTCAGGAGGTAAAAACTGAATTAACCAATGTCTACCAAAAACTTGATTATTTAAATAAAGGTTTAACAGAAGTACAAGCTGAAATGGTTGCACTAAAAGCTTTAATAAAAGAATGTCTTCCTACAAAAACCACAGAACATCCAGAACCTCATATTCAATATCCACAACCATTTTCTGGAAAACGTAATGAGTTTAGGGATTTTAAAAATGCATGTCATCTGCTTTTTTCCTTAAGGCCCTGCACATACCATTCAGAAAGAATTAAAGTCTGTACAACTATCTCCTTTTTACAAGGAGAACCCAGAACTTGGGCTAACAGGTTTTTTGAAAATAACAATCCCATTTTAGACTCATTACAGGATTTCTTTTTTGCTATGGCAAACTTATATGAAGATTCAAACACACAGATTACTGCAGAAACCAAGCTACGCTCATTAAAACAGGGGAAACGCACGGTTGAGGAATATATAACTGAATTTCAGATGTGGTCTAATGATTCACAATGGAACGAAATCAGCCTCAGAAATCAATTTCGTCTGGGACTTTCGGAAGGATTAAAGGATGAACTCTCACGTTTAGAGATCCCTGATACTCTTTCAGCACTTATAAAGCTGAGTACTACGTTGGACCGCAGACTCCGCGAAAGAAAAGCAGAAAGAGCCGGATATGATACCACACCTAAAAGATACCCTGTCTACTCTTCTTCATATGAAAAACCTTCTGTCTCCAGTACTCCCATGGAAATAGGAGTCATCAAAGGCCCTCTCACTCCAGAGGAGAAATCCAGGAGAAGACTAGAGAAATTGTGTCTCTATTGCGCTCACAAGGAGCATACAGTTGCTACATGCCCTATACTTCTCAAACAAAAGAAGGGTAAGCATTTTCAAAAGATTCAATTATACAATTTAACATTAGATACCCAAATGACTTTATCTTTCTCATTACAGTGGGATCAGAAAAACATCCAATCCAAAGCCTTGATTGATTCAGGGGCATCAGGAAACTATATTGATACAACTTTTGTTAAAAATAATAAAATTCCAATTGTGTGCAAGGCAAAACCTGTATTTGTTAAATTGATAGATGGTTCACTTACACAACATGGACCCATCACCCATCATACTATTCCACTACTCATAACCACAAAAGATGGGCACACTGAGTATATCACATTTGATCTAATTCCCATTTCATTACACACTTTTATTCTTGGTTACATATGGCTACAAAAGCATAATCCCAGCATTGACTGGAAGGTGAACGAATTAAAACTAAACTCTCCATACTGTTTAAAAACATGCTATCCACATTGTACTTTAGCTTCATTGGAGAATGCTCTACCCAGACCTTATCAGGATCTGGCAGAGGTTTTCGACATGAAAGAGGCAGAGAGTCTACCTCCACATAGGGAATTTGACTGCCCAATTGATTTAATACCTGGCAGTCAGATACCTCATGGAAAAATATACCCCCTTTCTCCAAACGAATTAACTTTCGTAAGATCATATCTAGATGAGAACCTACGTAAAGGGTTCATCTCTCATTCTACCTCTCCTGCAGCAGCAGGTATGTTTCTCGTTAGAAACAAGGATGGTACTATACGACCCATCATAGATTATAGAGCTCTAAACAACATAACGGTAAAAAAATAGATATCCCCTACCACTAATACCGGAACTCCTTGAACGGCTACATGGAGCCACCATCTATTCCAAACTAGATTTAAAAGGGGCTTATAATCTTATAAGAATCAAACAAGGTGACGAATGGAAAACTGCTTTCCGAACAAGATATGGCCTTTATCAATACAATGTAATGCCATTTGGGTTAAGCAACGCACCAGCAACTTTCCAACATTTCATTAATTAAATCTTCCGTGATCTAACTGATGTATGCGTTATAATTTACTTAGATGACATACTCATTTATTCCAAAAATTTGGAAGAGCATGTAAAACATGTACGCTGGGTGCTCACTAGGTTAAAGGAACATAAGTTGTATGCTAAGATGGAAAAATGTTCTTTCCATGTTCAGGAGATAAAATTTTTAGGTTATATCATTACACCTAATAAGATACAAATGGACCCAGAAAAGGTTACTTCTATACTTAATTGGCCAGTTCCAACTACTGTCAAGGCTTTACAAAGATTTATCGGTTTCTCAAACTTTTACCGAAAGTTTATAAATAATTTCTCAACTATTGTTAAACCACTTACAACACTAACTAGTAAAAAACAAAAATATAAATGGACAGATGAAGCACAGTTATCTTTTGATTCCCTAAAGAAACAATTTACCACAGCTCCAGTGCTTGCAATCCCAGATTTTGAATCTCAGTTTATACTCGAAGTCGATGCCTCTAATACTGGAATAGGAGCTATTCTTTCACAGAGGAATAAAGAAAATACAGAGACTCATCCTATTGCTTTCTACTCAAGGATGTTGACTCAAGCCGAAAACAACTATAGTATAGGAGATAAAGAACTCCTTGCAATAAAATGTTCCTTAGAACAATAGAGACATTTACTTGAAGGATCTAGTCTCCCATTTATCATTTACACAGACCACAAAAATCTTGAATATTTAAAGATGAGCAAGACTCTTACTTCAAGACAAGCCCGCTGGTCTATATTCTTAGACCGATTTAATTTTCTCTACAAACCTGGTAATTTAAATACAAAGGCAGATGCCTTATCCAGGATATATGACAATAACCATTACATAAAACATGATTCTATAATACCTGAAGAAAGATTCATAGGAGTTCTGACAACTCTAGAAAGGGAAATAAGTGAGGTCTTAAAAACTAACATTGAGATCCCCCCGTCCTGTAACAAAGATACAAAGACTGGATTATATTATCATAACTCTCAACTGTTTATACCCCAAACACTCAGAAGCTCCATCTTAAGACAAACCCATGATGGTACCCTATCTGGTCATCCTGGTATTCAAAAGACCATTGAAATAACCAGAAGAACTTTCTGGTGGCCAGAAATGAATCACACAATTTACAATTATGTATCTAATTGTGACGTGTGTGCAAGAAATAAGATTGAACATAAAAAACCTATAAGCCTCTTAACACCTCTGCCAATTCCAGATAAGCCATGGAATACCATTTCCATGGATTTTATTGTCGACCTCCCTAACTCACAACATTTTACTACAATTTTAGTGGTAATTGATCATTTAACACGACTTGCACATTTCATACCTTTGAAAGGTTTACCTTCAGCATTAATTACTGCTAAAACATTTTTGGATTATATAGTAAAATTACATGGGTTACCCGATATAATCATCACTGACATAGGGACACAGTTTACCTCTTCTTTCTGGAAATCTTTATGCAAACTAAATAAAGTTGACTCTAGATATTCCACAGCATTTCACCCACAAACCAATGGCTTAACTGAAAGAGTAAATCAAACATTAGAACAATACCTAAGATGTTTCATCACCCACTTACAAGATGATTGGATAACTTATCTGCCAATGGCAGAATTCTTGTACAACAATTCTCTTTCAGCCTCCATTAAGATGACACCCTTTTTGGCCACTTATGGGTATAACCCAAACACCATATCTGTTACAAAGACCGAGGTTAGTTCACCTTATGCTAAAGAATTTACAAATAACCTTCAGGAAAGGTTAGACATTCTAAAATCTCATTTATCAAACGCAAAAAATTATCAAAAGCGTTATTATGATCAACATCACCGACCAAGTCCACCATACCAAATAGGGGATCAAGTTTTATTGTTTGTAAGAAATCTCAAATTACAAGTTCCTTGTAAAAAGTTAGCTAATCAATTTATTGGACCCTTTTCTATTGACAAAATTGTTAATCCTAACGCTGTTAGGTTACTATTACCTGAATCTTATAAAATCCATCCTACATTTCATGTATCGCTTTTGAAACCTTATACCGCTGACCCTACTACTCATGGTCAGTCTCATCCATCACCTATTCTTGTTAACAATCAGGACGAATTTGAAGTTGAGTCTATTCTGGACTCTAGATTACGACGGCGTCGTCTGGAGTATTTGGTTAAATGGAAGGGTTACGGATCCGAGGATAATTCCTGGCAACTCTCTACTGACATTCATGCTCTCCGATTGGTGAGAAACTTTCACTTACGTTATCCTGGGAGACCTTCTTTGGGGTCTTCGGGGGTGGTTCCTTGAGGGGGGGGGGACTGTGATATCCCTTTAAGGGCTATCCCCTCCCAGCTTATTCTCCTCCCTTTATAAGGCAGCAATCTACTATCATTCCTTGCCTGAAAATTGAAGTGTATTGTTTGCTAACACTTGTTAGCTTCTAGTTTTCATCCATCAGGTCATACCTCGACAAGTTCAATACTTGTACCTCTAAAGTTTCATTGGATTCACTACAGTCCTCTTTGAACTTTCTATCTTTTGAACCTTATCACTACGCTGCCGGATCTTCTTTCTCCGCGTCCCGGAACTAAGCCACACACACACACAGCCTCTGACCGCTAACGGCTGTGATCTCTCAGAGCTCCTCTTCAAAGTGGTTGGGTATCGTATACTTCACAAGTTAACAACTGGGAACAACTATATGTTTATGCTTGTCATACTTACCTTTGTCAATACGCATATTTAACTCATGTGACCGAACCTGCTTTGAACATTCATTATCTCTCATACAGCAGTACCTGTTACCAAACTCAGTATCGTAACTCAGCTTGCCATAATCCTTACTTAAAGATTTACCTTACATATACCGAATTATTTGGATTGTGTGAATTGACTGGATTTGTATATATTTTAGTTTGAGTGTGTGTGTGCGTGAAGACAGGAAGTGGAATACCTTAAGCCTTTTCTCTGAACCTGAGATTATCATGTGTATTTCTGCACAAGCATTCTACCTATACAGATTTTAACTCCAATCTGAATATTTACTTATGTTCTGTAATAAGATTTCATAATAATTTTGCTCACAGTGATAATTCAAAACTTCATTTTCTGCTTAGATCATAAAAGAGCAACACAACCTTTATTTCATATCAAGTTACAGAATCTTATTAACAAAGTCTTTTATTTAAGACATAACACATTGTCATCATAAAGACAAATAATTCTTTAAATTAATTTGTTGACATTGATTATTTACACATGAAATATGTTATTCAGACAGACCTAAACCATTAAATGGACATTTTAATCCAACATGTTGTCCCCTTTAATTGGTTTTTGATGATCCACTTTTACAGCTTGAGTGTCTAAAATCTTGTAAAAGGATTTACATTGTACTTACATTAGCAATTTAAAGATTTTTGTTATACTGTGGTAGGCACACCTATCCTTAAACATTTTGGTGTTGAGGACAAGCTGTGTAAACATAGCAACCAGAAGAAATTACATTCCCACTGGGTTATACAAGAGATAATGTATGAACATTTGTACATAAATTGTTGGATCCAAATAGTGGTGATTGGTATATGTAGTGATATCAAATTAAAGGGACAGTAAACCTAAATATTTTAGTTACTGATTCAGATAGAGCATGACATTAAAAAGAATTATTAATTTACTCGTATTCTTTAAATATTAGAATTCTCTAGCTATATTTTAAATGCAAGAATGTAAGTTTATAGGGCAGGCCATTTTTGGTTATCAACTTTGGTTGTCCCTGCTGATTGATGGATACATTCATCCAACAATAAAGAAATGATGTCCATATATTTTTTGAATAAAAAAAAATATAGGCATTTCTTTGTTTCAATAAAGATAGCAAGAGAATGAAGAATAATTGATAAGAGTAGTAAATTATAAATTTGATTAACATTGCATGCTCTATTTGAATCACAATTGAAACATTTTCATTCAGTGTACCTTTAAGTATCTTATAATGTTGATTTTGAATGATACTTACAGCTGTGCCTGGGAAGGACAATCCGACACCAAGGACAATGAAGGTTGAGACAGGGGGGAGGGATGGGATTGGGTTGGTGAGGGATGGGATTGGGTTGTGGAGGGATGGGATTGGGTTGGGGAGGGATGGGCTGCTGCTCTGGGGTAGCCCGTACAGCTGGGGGAGTGGTGAGTTGGGGGCTGGGGTAGCTGTATGGGCCAAAAGACGGGGAGAGCGGCGAAGGGGGACGAAGGGGCATTTTTTGGGAGGGATAGGACAGGACAAATGGGAAGGGCCGGGAGGGTCTGGGGTCTGTGGAGGGGCAGGGGACTGGGCAGGGGGCTGGGCAGGGGCCTGGGACTGGGCAGGGGAGGAACAATGATGACCAGAAGCAGAGGATCCATCTGAAATAAATATTATAAATATATTAACATCTCATACATCATGAAATCAAATCAACGCATTTCAACTTGATTATGTTTGCAATATACTTAGAAGTGTGTTTGAATTTCTAAACAATGATGACATGAGGATATGGTATGCATATAGGCACTCAGATGAATATCAATGACTGTCTGTACAATTATAAAATTATTATTGTGGTTTGGCCTAGAATATGCATGTGACATCATGATGGCATGAATTTCAAATCCAAATATTTAAACAAATCCAAGCATATCTTCATGCTGCCTGATATATAAAGGGGGCAGTAGTGTATTTGAACAGACAAATAATATTCCTTTTTAAAGTGCAAAAGCTGTAGACTTTGAATGTCTTCAATAAAATGATTTCCAATAAAGCAACATGTTGGAAACATGTTAGATATATTTCACATACCACCAGACTTCAAGGGAGCCTCTTCCTCCTCCGTCCCAAATGTTAAATCAATCTCTGTAAAACATAACATGTTGTGTACACGTTAAGATCAGATATTATAACATATGTTACTGTTGCTCAAAGACACACATCAATGTTGCATTAAAGATATACACACCCAAAGTTATGATTTACATCATTTTGATGGAGCATACAAATGACATTAGATTTGTTATTCTCAATGATTCAGATTTTCAATTTATTGTTTGTATTAATTTTAAAATCATAAAAGCATAGTACATAGAACATTTAAGATTTCTCATGTGTGTATCACTTGATGATTGTTGTCAAAAATGAACATGGAAACAAACATATGCTATACATCTTCTGAATAACAAAGGTGTAGACTAAGAAAGTTTTAATTATTAATCTTTCAATATTCAAATAAAATTAATATATAATCAGAGGAGTAAATTATATGTTTGTTTCAAATGTTATGCTTCATCAGAATCATGCTCATAATATTGATTACCAATACACCTTCAATGACATATAAATGAGTCAATGGACTTACCAGAACACTGCAAAGGCAACTCTGTGTCGGTGCTGGATTCCTCTGGGCTCCCCACACCAACTCTCACTATGAATGATATAGATATATATTAGTGAACACATTTGGGATAGCACTAAATCACATCTGTATCGATTTATAAGAATAATCAACTTGAAAATGTGAAGAATAGAGCAGTCATTATAAAAAAAATGCTTGATTGAATTAAGGGTATTCTGTAAAAAATGATGTATTGAACATATGTTTAATTTCTGACTATATTAGACATCAAACTCATCTCATACGATGCTATTGCATATCTAAATATACCCATTGATCAATGTTCTTAAAAGAATACACACAAACCACATTTTGAACAACAGCTGTTGACAAATATAAACAAAGACATGTGGCACATCGAGCCATTTGTGCAATGTACAGTAATCTTGTTTAGGACACAACACATATTGATCACAATACCAAACCAAATTGATTAGTACAAATATGTAATCATGGTGCTGTTAGAGTATGCTTATATCTATAAAGTAACTCCAACAGTGAATATGTGAATTATATATCAATATTGTCTAATCCAAAGAATGTAAGGATTAATGAATCTATTGTTTATTAAAGGGACACTGACATGATTTATTTCAATCATTGATTTCACTGTTCAAACTGTTCCAAATGATTTAACATTGACTCCTATTATAATTTTAATGTTGCTACATTTTAATCTTAAAGGCAGATAAGCAATATTGGATTCAATAAATATTGTTTGTTGAAGGTATCCACCAATCATCAATAAAAACCCAGGTTGGTCAACCAAAATTGAGCTGCAGATAAACGTACATTCTTGATTTTAAAATACATTTAGCAATAGAATATTTCACATATGATTATAGTATTATATTTAAATGTTGATTAATATTGCATGCTCTATCTGAATGACAACATTAATAATTTTAGCTCAGTGTCCCTTTAATATAAAAATATATTGATTTGACAATGTTGGTGTTAATGAATTCTCTACTCCATATGTTGATGTAATGAATGGGATTGAGCATGCAATTCCAATCTAATATGTTATTTAAGGATATCCTAAGAATTATTTAATTTTCCTCTATTAAAGGGACATGAAGCTCTAAATGTGTAATTGTATACTTTTTGAAACTATGTACTACTGTTATCTGAACACATGATTTTAACTTTTGACCCAATGCCAATTTATGCATAAAAAAACAGCCGGATAATACCAGTAATGCATTGTTTAACCTAAACCAAAATCAATATGTTTTTAGAAGAACTAAAACAATAGACTGAACCAATGTAGCTCATAAAATGTTTAAACAAAACAATAAAATCACGTTTAAAAATCATTCAATGTAAAATTTAGTTGGCATGTCCCTTAAATGACGTGATCAATTTAAAAAATGGAATCTATATTTTTAAAATCAAAACATATGCAAAAGTGTGTGATTTTTTTCAAAATGTATACAAATAAGATTAAGCAATACACAAGGGAAGAATATAAATTGGACATTCAAAGAATCTTACATTAAAATTAAGATATCCAGAATAGATGGGATATCTTAAATTCGATAAAAATTCAGAGTAGTCTTACAATGTAATCCTATGGTTTTTTTTTTATTCTTATTTGTAAATATTTTAATAATCCATTTTGCAGATACATATAAATATTGAACAATGTGGATTTAGTATGTAATGTTCTGTCCATGTTTCTAAGACAAATGTCAATTAAAATGAGACATACCATACTGTGACAAGCCCTGGCTTGAGGATCCAGCACCAACATCCAGATCTGTAATATATTAAATGAGGATTGGATATCATTAATACAAATCATGCCATGTTTAAAATCTTTACATTATTAGCAAATCAATTAAAAACTATTAATCTTTTGGTAGTCCCATGAGTTAATTGTTTCCTCAATTAAATTCATGATAAATATATCCTGTACTCTTATTTTCAATCAGTTGTGTTGTTTACTGTAGCTTTAATTATTTTTTTGTGTTATTTCATTCTCATCAATTGATGGGCATATGTTATTATTTATTTGGATTCTGCTATTTTTTTTTATTATGTATAACATTGAAAATAAGAATACTGTATTCTTCACATATATAATAATTCACATTTCATTTTGACCAACATGTATAAAGCAATGCCACTTACAGCAAACCCATGTTAACGTGTATTCGCAATTCTAATTTTCACGATCATTGCGCAATGATTCCAAGCGGAATTACGTATCCGTTATTTGACCAACATGTATAAAGCAATGCCACTTACAGCAAACCCATGTTAACGTGTATGCGCAATTCTAATTTTCGCGATCATTGCGCAATGATTCCAAGCGGAATTACGCATCCGTCATTTGACCAACATGTATAAAGCAATGCCACTTACAGCAAACCCATGTTAACGTGTATGCGCAATTCTAATTTTCGCGATCATTGCGCAATGATTCCAAGCGGAATTACGCATCCGTCATTTGACCAACATGTATAAAGCAATGCCACTTACAGCAAACCCATGTTAACGTGTATGCGCAATTCAATTTTCGCTCTGTGACGCATATTCTGTAGAGCACAAGAAACATCATTCCTATTTCATGTGTCACTAATCTAAAATCAGATATCTAAACATCATATGTAGTGTATGTTGTGAGATCTGTATAGGTTTAGTATCTGACTATATACACATTTTTTAAAATTCTAATCAAATATTAAGATATTATATGAAGTTGGATAGTTACCTGGTTCATATTCTCTTTCATCTCCTCCCAGGCCACCGGACGGAGAAGCAGCTGCCCTGGCCCCCGCGTCAGGACTTTCAGATCCCGCAGCTGGGAGGGAAGAAGAAGAGGCCGGGGATGGCGAGGATCTAAATCTTTTGGGGACCCGGAGAGTGAGGAGCTCGCATAAAGTCACCTCATAAGGGAGTAGGTATAGTTTCCGCGGGTCCTTTCTTTGGCCCCCTCTTTTACGGGCTTGTACCCACTCCCTTATGAGGTTGACTTTTTTTGTCAAGCGCAACCTCATATCTCCGAATCTCCTCATGATCTGATCCTGGCTCCTCTGGACGCCACACACCAATTTAACCGCATTGGTGATAGACTCCCAGAGGGCCTTCTTAACAGGCGCATCTGTCGACCTCCTCTTGTTCCCAAACAGCTGGGGATAAAAGTCCTTGACGGCGTGGACCAGTGCAGCGCTCTCCTGCTTGGTGAACCTGGGAGATGACATGCCTGCTGGGTTGTCCAATAAATATATTATAATAATATAAACTGCCTGCAGGCATTAGAGAACTGACAAAGATGGCAACGTGTAATGGACTTTTATATGGTGAAGTAGACATGAGATGCACCATGGGACAAGTTATCTGTACATCTGATTGGATAAAAGTTTGAAATATTGTTAGAATGTCTGTGAGACCATCCTGACTCAAGTTGTGTTTGTGTGATGAACTCTGATTGGCCGTTCCTTAATGTTTCATATCTTAGTAACTTCCTTACACATACCTCCTGGTGGTGCTGTTACTTCATTTTTCATGTAGACTTATTTGTAACTCATGGGCCTGTCATGCGGATATGTGTGACGCAGATTTAATATCCGTGATTAAATATTAATGTTTAAATTATCTTTAAAATCTAATACTGTCACATTATTAAATGTTGTATACATTTTTCGGTTTAATAACGGTCTGTTTCTTTAATACAAATACACATTTAATATTGTATGTCTTTATTGTTCATAAAATCAATTTGTTGACTTATTGTGAAGTATTGACATTGCTCTATTAAATGTATTTATAATGCACATTGATTGTGTGCTATTGCGTGACATTAGACTCTAATGTTTAAAGATGCAAATCTGGTGTTTCAAGATCCGTTTCCCACGCAACATTTCAGAATGTTCAAATTCAGGTTATAATGTCAGTAACTTGGATAATCTGTTCATAGATGTTAAACTACAGGTTTGTTTGTTATTAGTAAATAAACCTCAAGCTTGTATTTGTCTGAACTGCTCATATATGTTATTGTGCAATGGTGTCTTTATTTTTAAATAGACATTACAAACAAACAATTGTATCAAATGATCTGTAGAGATAGAAAATTGTTTAGACTTTAAAATGTAACTCAATTTATCTTTGTATTTAGATATCCTCAACAGAAGAAATTTAAATGCACATGGTTGAGCCAATCACATAAGCCATCTCTGTGCATCCACCAATCTTCATCTACTGAGCCTATCTCGATATGCTTTTCAAGCAAAGTATGTCAAGATAAGAAGAGAAGTAAATACACTCTTTAAATCTCTTAAAGGGACACTGTCCAAACAAATTTAGCGTTCGTGATTCAGATTGAGCATGAAATATTAAGCAACTTTATAATTTAATCCGATTCTCAAATGTTAAGAATTATCTTGTTATCTTTCTTTGCAAATCAATAATGATATTTTAGATTACGGACAATTTTTGCAAAAAAACTGGGTTGTCCTTGATGATTGTTGGATAAATTAATCCACCCAAAAAAACAAGTTCTGTCCAGAGTACTGAAGCAAATAAATTATCAATTTAATGCCTTATTTTTAAAGTAATGATAGCAACATCACGAGGAACATTGATAATATGAGACAATTTATAAAGTTGCTTAAAATAGAATACTCGTTCTGAATGTATAAATCATTAATTTTTTAACTGTCTCCCTTTAAGTATATTTTTAGTTCATGTCCCTTTAAGGAGACATTTCACAATAATGCTTGAAAAATCATAAACCTAGGCACCTTCCTTTTGCAAAATTAGTATAACATATGAGTAAAGCATATTTAGATTAACTTCTGGATTGTTTTACACACTGACTGAAATATATATTGTAATGGATGTATTTCGCAGTCTTCATCTTAGAGGGACATTAAGCTATATGTTATTTATGCATTTTGGATAAGATTATAATTTTTGAACAACTTAATATGTTTAGGTATTCAATCATTAGATTGTAATTATATATATTCTTGGATTAAATACATATCTACATAGGCTATTTTGATGCTGATTGTTGGTTGCACATAGATGCCTTATGTAATTGACTAAGATATGTGCATTGATGTATCTTTTTCGAAGTATATTTAACCCCTTAATGACCACAGCACTTTTCCATTTTCTGTCCGTTTGGGACCAAGGCTATTTTTACATTTCTGCGGTGTTTGTGTTTAGCTGTAATTTTCCTCTTACTCATTTACTGTACCCACACATATTATATACCGTTTTTCTCGCCATTAAATGGGCTTTCTAAAGATACCATTATTTTCATCATATCTTATAATTTACTATAAAAAAAATTATAAAATATGAGGAAAAAATGGAAAAAAACGCAGTTTTTCTAACTTTGACCCCCAAAATCTGTTACACATCTACAACCACCAAAAAACACCCATGCTAAATAGTTTCTAAATTTTGTCCTGAGTTTAGAAATACCCAATGTTTACACGTTCTTTGCTTTTTTTGCAAGTTATAGGGCATAAATACAAGTAGCACTTTGCTATTTCCAAACCACTTTTTTTCAAAATTAGCGCTAGTTACATTGGGACACTGATATCTGTCTGGAATCCCTGAATATCCCTTGACATGTATATATATTTTTTTAGAAGACATCCCAAAGTATTGATCTAGGCCCATTTTAGTATATTTCATGCCACCATTTCACTACCAAATGCGATCAAATAAAAAAAAATGTTCACTTTTTCACAAATGTTTTCACAAACTTTAGGTTTCTCATTGAAATTATTTACAAACAACTTGTGCAATTATGGCATACATGGTTGTAAATGTTTCTCTGGGATCCCCTTTGTTAAAAAATAGCAGACATATATGGCTTTGGCATCGCTTTTTGGTATTTAGAAGGCCGCTAAATGCCGCTGCGCACCACACGTGTATTATGCCCAGCAGTGAAGGGGTTAATTAGGGAGCATGTAGGGAGCTTGTAGTTTTAATTTTAGCTTTAGTGTAGTGTAGTAGACAACCCAAAGTATTGATCTAGGCCCATTTTGGTATATTTCATGCTACCATTTCACCGCCAAATGCGAACAAATAAAAATAAAACGTAAAATTTTCCCAATTTTAGGTTTCTCACTAAAATTATTTACAAACAGCTTGTGCAATTATGGCATAAATGGTTGTAAAAGCTTCTCTGGGATCCCCTTTGTTCAGAAATAGCAGACATATATGGCTTTGGCTTTGCTTTTTGGTAATTAGAAGGCAGCTAAATGCCGCTGCGCACCATATGTGTATAATGCCCAGCAGTGAAGGGGTTAATTAGGGAGCTTTTAGGGAGCTTGCAGGGTTAATTTTAGCTTTAGTGTAGGTATCAACCTCCCACATGACACATCACACCCCCAGATCCCTCCCAAACAGCTCTCTTCCCTCCCCCACCCCACAATTGTCCCCGCCATCTTAAGTACTGGCAGTAAGTCTGCCAGTACTAAAATAAGAGGGTTTTTTTTTTTGGGGGGGGGGGGGTTAAATAATAATTCTGTTCTGTAGTATCCTCCCTTAGCCCCCAACCTCCCTGATCCCCCCCAAACAGCTCTCTAACCCCCCCTCTCCCTGCCTTATTGCGCCATATTGGGTACTGGCAGCTGTCTGCCAGTGCCCAGTTTGAAATCAAATATGGTTATTTTTATTTATTTTTTAAAAAATACTGTTTTCTGTAGTGTAGCTGCCCTCCCTCAACCCCCAACCCCCCAACCCCTGCCAGATATGCTAAATATTTTTTAAATGCCCACCCTCACTCCCACCGAGTACCACCTTGTGCTCCCACCATTGTTCCATAGTGTAGGTTCCCACCCGCCCGCGCGCGCGCGCGCACCCGCTCCCGTGCACGCGCGCGCACCCGCTCCCGTGCACGCGCGCGCACCCGCACTCGATCCCGCCCCCCTTCCCACCGATGGCCACCCACCCGCCTCCCTGGGTAAGCTCCCACCCACCAACGAACATGGCCATCAATGGCCGATGCAGAGAGGGCCACAGGGTGGCTCTCTCTGCATCGGACGGCTAAAAAATGTTATAGCAGGATGCCTCAATATCGAGGCATCACTGCTATAACATGAAAGCAGTTGGAAGTGATCAGGATCGCTTCCACTGCTTTCAAAGACCAACGACGTACGGGGTACGTCCTTGGTCATTAACTGCATTTTTTTGCAGGACGTACCCCATACGTCGTTGGTCGTTAAGGGGTTAAAGACTGAATGTAATTCTATAGTACTTTCTAAATATGTTTAAATTCTTTTATGATTTTTTAAAATTCAATACACAATATACTTTGTGAATGTCCCTTTAAGGACCAAAACATTCGGAATGTTGATTTAACATTGTCGAAAGAAACTAAAGGGGAATGAAAATTATATATAGATATGTGATGTCTAACCCAAGAGGTAAGATTTTAAAAACTACATAATATTAATAACTATAGTTAAATGTCCCTTTAAATGACTCCACTAGAAAATAAAATCTATTAACATGGCATCCAATAACTAGCTTGTGCAAAATATGAAGTTAAATGACCTACCATTTATAAATTTTAAATTTATAAATTTAATAAAATAATGTTTTGAGATACCTAAGGAAGATACAAGATCTTATAAAATTAATTTTACATTCAACAACACTGTCACTTTAATGTAAGTGAACCACTTCCCCTTCTTAAAAGTGAAACAAAAAAATTTATGTCAAATTCTGACTACATATCCAAAATTATTTTAACATCTAAGAATTTCACAAGAAAAGCATCGATGGATCTCACTCCCCAATTAATTTAAAAAAGATAGTTTAATTTAATATTCTCTGAATCAGTGGATTTTCGAAAATTAATGCATAATTTGATCTTATGCATGTGCTTGTCAAATAGACAACTACCAGTCATGGGAGTCAAATTGTTTTTTATTGACAGATTATATGGATATTTATTATAATCTGTTCAAAAGAGGGTATTTAATAATAAAATGTTGATTATTACCATTTAAAAATAAAAAGTTTTTTTAACAAAAACAAAAACAAAAAAATATTCCTGGAAGTCATCAGATGACAATCTGAAATTAAAAAACAAAATTTTACAAAGTTAATACACACGTTGTAAAATATTCATAAAATACATTTACAATCATCTTGTGTCTATGCTCTAACTTTGTGCAACATTTTATCAAGATATTTATGATTTAAATTTAAAAATAAATAAAATAAACATACACCATTATATTGTGTAATAAAAATTAAATTTAAATATCAGAATTTCTAATTATACATAATAATGTAATACATCACATTTCAATAATAAATATATATGTATGCTGAACATAAATGTAATATTTCATGTCCATTCAAATACCTCTATATCAACTATAATATGTATTCCTTTTTCTGATTGTGATACCTAAATATCTAATTATGAACTAAGTATGACTAATGTATGTAAGCTACTAATATTCGACATTCTTCCTGTGATTCTTAACTAGCATGCATTGGTAAACCAACCTGGATAATGCATGGTCTTTGAAAGTCAATTCTGGAGAAAACAGGTGATCTTCAATAGGTGTCTTATTCATCATTTCATAAAATAGAGGACTGAAATACCATCTAAAAAAGTAAAATCATCTAAGTGTCTGATTGTGATACCTAAATATCTAATTATGAACTTAGTATGACTAATGTATGTAAGCTACTAATATTCGACATTCTTCCTGTGATTCTTAACTAGCATGCATTGGTAAACCAACCTGGATAATGCATGGTTTTTGAAAGTCAATTCAGGGGTAAACAGTTGATCTTCAATAGGTGTCTTATTCATCATTTCATAAATAGAGGACTGAAAATCCAATCTAAAAATTAGAAAATCATCTAAGTGTCTGATTGTGATACCTAAATATCTAATTATAAACTAAGTATGACTAATGTATGTAAGCTACTAATATTCGACATTCTTCCTGTGATTCTTAACTAGCATGCATTGGTAAACCAACCTGGATAATGCATGGTCTTTGAAAGTCAATTCAGGGGTAAACAGTTGATCTTCAATAGGTGTCTTATTCATCATTTCAAAAATAGACTGTGAAATACCATCTAAAAATTAGAAATAATCTAAGTGTCTCCAATAGGATGCCTCCACAGCCTTATTCTATCAAATAGTTGGCACTTACCATGTGAACATGTCTTTGTATGGTTTTCAAGGTCAGCAGATTTGAAAGATAATGCCAGACATGATCCCATTGGTATTCTTCAATTTCAATCTTGTCTTTTTCCACTGTCAGTCTGGGAATTCTTCACTGTCATTCTTCGAATTCTTCCCTTTCAGTCTTTACATGAAGTCATCTCCCTAATGGCATAAAATTGTTTTTTAAAATTACTAATACAAGTGTGTGAATCAGTTCTGTACCCCTCTCCCACCCCCCATTTCTGAATAAATTTCTGTCACTAGCTTACTAAGCATGTGTAGCATCTTGTGTTATGTTCTATCAAGTGTGAAGATGAGTCATATTGAGCAGAACGAACCTCTAATGTGTGACATTGAACCATAATCATGCTAGAGGATAGTTATGCTAGAGGATCCCTTTCTGAGTATTTACATTTTAAGTAATGTGTAAACTAAATACTAGTTTAGAAAATGTATGCCATATGATGTATTTGTGTAAAATTCATGCCAGCAACAGTCCATACATTTATACTTACCAGCTGATGTCCTCTTTAAAAACCAGGTGGCAAAGACTCGCTACAGGACCCAATAACCAGAGCATCACCTATATTAATAAATCAAACACATTTTTAGCATTTGATGAACAATCCTAACATGTTTGCACAATTCTCTACTTGTCATTTCCCTAGAGTTCACATCTATTGACAATACTCCAGTCTAACTTCTATTATTTACCGTCTAAAGTGGCGGTTGATGCTGTCTGCTCTGACATAGAGCCCCTCGTCCCGGAATGGCCCCTCTAGAACAGGATCATCCTCCTCATCTCTGAGGAGGTTTCGGTGCGCCTGGACGCCCTGCAGCATCCCAGCCCGCTGTGCAATATTATGCAGGACACTACAGGCTATAACGATCTTAGCCACCTTCTTTGGGTTGTACTGGAGGGCTCCTCCCGACCTGTCAAGGCACCTGAACCTCATCTTCAGGAGCCCGAACATTCATTCAACCACTGCCCTGGTTCTCTTTTGAGCCCTATTGTAGCGCTCCTCAGACACATCAGTCGGGCTACGCAAGGGGGTAATAAGCCAAGGCCGGCTCATGTACCCAGAATCACCTATAAATTATGAACAGAACATAATTCAAACTGAATCCTCAAAATAGAATTTTGAGTCCAATAAAAGTTTTTGTACACGATAATCCACTAACAAATGTTTATTTTTTAAAAGAATAATCTAGTTCAATATTATTCTCTATCTTCCCATTTCAGCTAAGACATGCTACATATGCGTATTTCTCCTAAACCAGACCTTGTGTAAAATGCAAACTAAATGGTTACATTGCATTCTCTATCTGAGCATTTAAGGTAAGACATGCTACATATCTGCATTGAACTAAAACTAGACATTTGCGGAAATAAAAATAAATGGTTAAATTGCATCCTATAGCTGAACATTACGCTAACATTTTAAAACTACAGTGGCAATTGTCAAACTAATTAACCATGTTGTGCACAAATACTCACCAACGAGATAACCAGGGGGCATTTGTCTTTCCTCAAACGGTCTCCACAGGGATGACTGAGCGAGGATGCGGGCATCATGACAAGCTCCTCCAAAATTCGCACACACATGCATAATCCTCATCTGTGCGTCACAAACATACTGCACGTTGAGGCTTTGAAAATGTTTGCGATTTCTGAAGGGCAAGTCATCAATTGGAGCACGCAGCGCAATGTGGGTACAATCTATGGCTCCCAAGACATTGGGCAATTGAGCAATATCAAAGAATTCCCGCTTCAGGTGCCTCCAATCACCATCATTTTGTGGGAATCCTATGTATTGCTTACTGATACGTACCATGGCGTCCAGAAAGTTATCAAACACCACAGAGAATGTACCTTGAGCCAGGCCATGCATGTACATTTCTCCGGATTGAAAACTCCCGAAGGCCAGGACGTATAGACAACTTAGCATCTTACTCATGCCGGGAACAGCAGTCCTTATTCTTATACGTGGCTCCAAATGAGGTTTAAGAAGATCGTAAAGGCCAATGAGCTGTTCGCGATTGAGCCGATACTTTTCATAAACCTCAAAGTCGCTCATGTTTTCCAAGGTGGGTCTCACCCTGTAGACACGAGGACCTCGAACCAGACGACCCCTTCGTCTCAGTCTGAGCCGCCGAGGCTGCCTGATTCGATCAACAGCTAGTTCGCCAATAGCAGCACCAGCAGCGTCTACCATGTCATCGTCATCCATCTTTCAAAACAGCGTAACAAGGTATGCAAATTGATCTGATGTGGATCACAAGTGATGCTTTGGCCATGTTGTTTGGGGGATTTATAGTACAATTAGTCCAATGGAAGTGAGTTTGTAATGATTGCTGATTGTATTCACTTGTTTGTATGTGAGCGGCGCGAATGCTTTCACAGTGGGCGTTTTTTTGTTGTTTGCTGAAATGTTGTTTTCCCCCAATGAATCTCAATGTGAAAGTGTCAAATATCACACATACAGTGCATGTTTGTAATGTTTGATCATATGCGTAATCAATATTTATTAAACGCGATCTTATAGTAACAAGCACACGTCCAGGCTAACATGAATGAAAGTGCATAGTTGTGTATAATGTGCATCGAATGTGATAGATCAATGTTGCTGCAACATTGTTTGAAAACGATAAAGTAACATCTGCCATCTGTAGTATTGTATATATAAGTGATTGCCGAGCTGTCAATATTGTATGCGTCCCTTTAAAATCGCAATAATAATTCAGAACTTCCCGTCTGCCATCTGTAGTATTGTATATATAAGTGATTGCCGAGATGTCAATATTGTATGCGTCCCTTTAAAATCGCAATAATAATTCAGAACTTCCCGTCTGCCATCTGTAGTATTGTATATATAAGTGATTGCCGAGCTGTCAATATTGTATGCGTCCCATTCAAATCTCAATAATACTGAATAACTTCCAGCTGTCATCTGTAGTATTGTATATATAAGTGATTTCCGAGCTGTCAATATTGTATGCGTCCCTTTAAAATCGCAATAATAATTCAGAACTTCCCGTCTGCCATATGTAGTATTGTATATATAAGTGATTGCTGAGCTGTCAATATTGTATGCGTCCCATTCAAATCGCACTAATACTGAATAACTTCCGGCTGTCATCTGTAGTATTATATATATAAGTGATTGCGAGATGTCAATATTTATTAATTGTCCCATTCAAATCTCCCTAATAATGCTGTTCCAAACTGTTGTTTACGTATATGTTGTATTGTAGTATTGAGTGGTGAAGTTCAGAAAGGGGCGGTACAGTCGTGAATCTGTAATGTGTATGGTTGAATCTTCTAATGACGTCATCATATTATTAACCTGCCTATGTAGTTCTGAAATCCTCATTGTGTTGTTGTATTGTGCTACATTGTTATTGTGAGCTGAATAAAATATAAATGTGTGCTTTGTGGTTGCGTGATGGGTGATGCGTGTTATGTACATATACGTATATATTGGGATTGTGTCCCACATATGCTGACTTCTATATAGCGGTCTGGCATTGTTGTTCCTTCCCATAAAGTGACATCTGTAATCTGGTGTAATGATGTTCTTCTTGTACGTATTTCCTAATGGTTTATTGTGATGGGATCATGATGTTAAAAGTACAGTAAAATCCATATGTTCTGTTTTGTGATTCCTAGAGAGAATGTAATGTGTTTTTCCCCCATCATTTGAATGCACATGTATGAGTGAATGCTAAAAGTAATGTATGTGCATCCATGACTGATCATGTGTTAAGCCTATGTAGATATGCAGTTGCTGCAAGCATATGAGTTGAATAAATGAAATGCAATAATAAAGGTAAATGAGAGGTGTTTCCCATTGTGTACTGTTTGTGAATCCTGAAATGTTTAAATTATTTTTGTGTCCGTTTAAATGTGATTTTTTTTAAAAAAAGTTTGTTACTAGTGATGTTGATTTGTAGTTGATGTAATATAAAAGTATGAAACAATTTAATGCTGTTGTGAATATTCAATAAGTAAAATCCATAAGTCCACCATAGGGAAATAGTCATTTCTTGATCTATTTATCATAGCTGGGTCTAACGCAGAAAAGCATGTTTTTTTTTCCTATTTCTAGCGCTGGTATTTGGAGTTTTTTTGTCTACGCTATTTGCGTGCGTTAGGGAAATCTGTCTGTCGCGTGCACGAGCACGTCTTCCCCATAGAAGTCAATGGAGGCTCCAAATTTTGGTGTTTTTTTTTTCAAAGCCTGGTTTTCCTCGTAAAGTGAGTGACGTCATGAGCTTGTGTGAAAAAGTAGCTAAATCCTGTTCATTTTGTAATAAATAACTTGTTTGTGTATGTAATGTGGTGTATATTTTTTGTATGCATCGATGAGTGTATGTTTGTGATAATCTTATTAGTTAGATGTAGCTATATAAGGGTCTTTTCCCGTGTGTCAATGTAAGTCAATGGCAAAATGGATTTGTGTTGTTTTTTTTCTAACACCCGAGATCTCGCAACTTTGATCCTTTCTATTTGGATGAAAAATTATTAAATCTGAAAAATAAATATAGTGTAGTGTTTGTATGAGTGTAAGTGTAGTTTGTGTAATATTTGTTTTGTGATTCGTGGATGTTTATTTTGTCAGGAGATGTTAACTACTGGGTCTGAGCTGTCGGTAGAGATTTGTGCGTTGGGTGATTTTTGAGTGTCGGTAACTAAACTCTAAATACCGGAGTCCGTAAAAAACAAGCGTTAGGAGCCTCTAACGCTGGTTTTGACAACTAACGCCAAACTCTAAATCTAGCCGTAGGATAGCTACAATATAATTAATAATTACATTGTAGCTATCTTAGGATTTATATTTATTTTACAGGTAACTTTGTATTTATTTTAGCTAGTTAGAATAGTTATTAAATAGTTATTAACTATTTAATAACTACCTAGCTAAAAGAAATACAAAATTACCTGTAAAATAAATCCTAACCTAAGTTACAATTAAACCTAATACTACACTATCATTAAATTAATTAAATAAATTAAATACAAATAACTACAATTAAATACAATTACATAAACTAACTAAAGTAAAAAAAAAAAAAAAAGCTAAGTTACAAAAAATAAAAAAATAAGTTACAAACATTTTAAAAATATTACAACAATTTTAAGCTACTTACACCTAATCTAAGCCCCCTAATAAAATAACAAACCCCCCAAAATAAAAAAATGCCCTACCCTATTCCAAATTAAATAAAGTTCAAAGCTCTTTTACCTTACAAGCCCTTAAAAGGGCCATTTGTGGGGGCATGCCCCAAAAAGTTCAGCTCTTTTGCCTGTAAAAGAAAAATACAACCCCCCCCAACATTAAAACCCACCACCCACATACCCCTAATCTAACCCAAAGCCCCCTTACAAAAACCTAACACTAATCCCCTGAAGATCATCCTCCTTGTATATATCCACACAGTAATGAGGGCACACACACTACATAGCATACACTTATACATGCAGATACACACACTACATAGCTTACATTTATACATGTAGATACACACACACTACATAGCATACACTTATACATGCAGATACACACTTGTACATGCAGATACACACACACACACTACATAGCATAAACTTATACATGCAGATACACATACACACACTACATAGCTTACATTTATACATGCAGACACACACACACTACATAGCATACACTTATACATGCAGATACACACACACACACACTACATAGCATACACTTATACATGCAGATACACAGACACTACATAGCATACACTTATACATGCAGATATACACTTATACATGCAGATACACATACACACACTACATAGCTTATTATTATTATTATTATCGGTTATTTGTAGAGCGCCAACAGATTCCGCAGCGCTATAAACAAAGGGGGAGTACAACAAAACAATTATAGGGTAGAGGGCCCTGCCAAGAGTTGCACTGTTGTAGTCAGCTCTTAAGAAGGTGATCTACAGACAGCTGGACTTTTAGGCTTACATGCTAAGAGGGTTCAGGGGATTGCAGTGGAGGAGAGGAACTGGTATTAGGAAAGGTTAGCGTAGGTTGTATGCGTCCCTGAACAGTAGAGTCTTTAGGGAGCACTTGAAGCTTTTAAAACTAGAAGAGAGTCTTGTGGAGCGAGGCAGAGAGTTCCATAAGATGGGAGCCAGTCTGGAGAAGTCCTGTAAACGGGAGTGTGATGAGGTGACAAGAGAGGAGGAGAGTAGGAGGTCATGAGCAGAGCGAAGGGGACGGGAGGGAGAGTATCTGGAGACAAGGTCTGAGATGTAGCGGGGAGCAGTGCAGTTGAGGGCTTTGTATGTAAGAGTGAGAGTTTTGTGTTTGATCCTAGAGGCAAGAGGAAGCCAGTGAAGGGATTGGCAGAGAGGCGCAGCAGATGAAGAGCGACGTGTAAGGAAGATGAGTCTGGCAGAGGCATTGATTATGGATTGTAAAGGAGCTAGGCGGTAGGAGGGGAGACCAGAGAGGACAGAGTTGCAGTAATCAAGGCGGGAAAGAATGAGA
Organism: Bombina bombina; assembly: GCF_027579735.1. NCBI lineage: Eukaryota > Metazoa > Chordata > Amphibia > Anura > Bombinatoridae > Bombina > Bombina bombina. The sequence goes on from NC_069503.1 coordinate 41,985,319, forward strand.
GAGTGGATTAAAATCTTAGTTGTGTCTTGTGTAAGGAAGTGTCTAATTTTAGAGATGTTTTTAAGGTGGAAGCGGCAGGCTGTGGCCAAGGACTGAATGTGAGGAGTGAAGGAAAGATTTGAGTCAAATGTGACCCCGAGACATCGGGCATGCGGGGTAGGGGTAATGATGGAGTTGTCGACAGTTATAGAGATATTGGGGGTGGAGATTTTGGAAGAAGGGGGGAAAATGAGGAGCTCAGTTTTGGAGAGATTTAGCTTGAGGTAGTGAGAGGACATCCAGGAAGAGATGTGAGAAAGACAGTTAGTGACACGGGTTAGCAAGGAAGGAGATAGTTCTGGTGCAGAGAAGTAGATTTGGGTGTCATCGGCATACAGATGATATTGGAAACTGTGGGACTTAATAAGGGAACCTAGTGATGATGTATAGATTGAGAAGAGAAGGGGACCGAGGACAGAGCCTTGTGGTACTCCGACAGAAAGGGGTGACGGGGCAGAGGAGGCCCCAGAGAAGGCTACACTGAAGGTACGGTTTGACAGGTAGGAAGAGAGCCACGAAAGGGCTGTGTCACAGATGCCGAAGGATTGGAGGGTTTGGAGCAAAAGAGGGTGGTCGACAGTGTCAAAGGCTGCGGACAGATCAAGGAGGATAAGCAGAGAGAAGTGGCCTTTTGATTTAGCTGTAAGTAGGTCGTTGGTGACCTTAACAATAGCTGTCTCTGTGGAGTGATAGGGACGAAATCCAGATTGCAGCGGGTCAAGAAGGGAGTTTAACGTAAGGAAATGGGATAGGCGTGCATATACTAGTTTTTCGAGAAGCTTTGAAGCAAGAGGGAGGAGGGAAATTGGGCGGTAGTTGGATGGGGAGGTAGGATCAAGGGAAGGTTTTTTGAGGATAGGTGTGACCAGTGCATGTTTCAATGATGAGGGAAATGTACCAGTGCTGAGGGAGAGGTTGAAAATGTGTGTTAGTATAGGGGTAAGGGTATCAGAGAGAGAGGGGAGCAGCTGTGAGGGGATAGGGTCAAGGGGACAGGTAGTGAGGTGAGAGCGCAGTATAAGTGCTGAAACTTCGTCCTCAGTAACAGGGGAGAATGAACTAAGTTTCAGGTTATGAGGGTTGTGGTTGAGTGAGAGTATTTGAGGGGGGGAGAGAATGGAATTGTGTTGAGAGCTGATTTCATGTCTGATGGAATCAATTTTGTTAATGAAGTGACTGGCAAAGTCTTGAGCTGACAGAGAAGTTGTATTAGGAAGTGGGGGGAGGGCGGAGGAGACTATTGAAAGTGGAGAACAGACGTTTTGGATTTGAAGAAAGATTAGAGATAAGAGTAGAGAAGTAGTGTTGCTTGTGGAGATTAAGGGCAGAGTAGTAGGAGTTCAAGATGAATTTGTAATGAAGAAAATCAGCTGAACTCCGTGATTTTCTCCAATGCCGTTCAGCAGTACGGGAACATCTGCGTAGGTACCGTGTCAGAGGAGTATGCCAGGGCTGGGGATGAGTGTGTGATTTCCTAGCAGTGGTAAGAGGGGCGAGATTGTCAAGGACGGATATAAGGGTGGAATTATAGTGGCAGATAGATTGTTCAGGGCAGGAAAAGGAGGAGAAGGTTGAGAGGAGCGGTTGAAGGGAATTAGCAAGTTGTTGCTGATCTAAAGACCTAATGCTTCTGTGAAGTTTGGTATGAGGAGTAGAAGGTGGGAGAGTTGTAGGAAGGGATGATACATGCAGACACACACACACTACATAGCATAAACTTATACATACAGATACACACACACAGTTATGGATACAGATAGACACACACACTACATCATATATGGGTATCTGTAATTCATTGTATGAGGTCCTGGGGTTGGTAAGCACATTAGCTGTCAGTCTGCGGCTGCCACTGTTCGTTACCCTGGTATTAGCACTGCTCATTGTATAAAACTGAAGGCATGCTAGTATTATCACCAGGGGTTAGATATCATCATTACCAGAGGTAGGTTAGAGAGGTCACCATTACCCGTGGTCAGAGTGTATACAGCCTTCTTACTCCTGCTTAACCCACACACCATTCCTTTTCCACAGGGAATATAACAGGTATCTAACCCTGTGAGAGCAAAGCCAGCTGCTTCTGAGTATGGGCCCAATAGAATTTAAAAAAAAAAAAAAAAAAAAATTTTTTTTTTTTTAAATGCCTGGGGCAAATCGGGACAGATGGCTAGCATCTCGGGACAGGGGGACAGACCCCTAAAATCGGGACTGTCCCGTGAAAATCGGGACAGTTGGGGGGTATGGTTACCTTATAAGTGACAGTCACAGTGGTTACCTAATAAATGACAGTCACAGAGGTTACCTTATAAATGACAGTCACAGTGGTTACTTTATAAATGACAGTCACAGTGGTTACCTAATAAATGACAGTCACAGTGGTTACCTTATAAGTGACAGTCACAGTGGTTACCTTATAAGTGACAGTCACAGTGGTTACTTTATAAATGACAGTCACAGTGGTTACCTAATAAATGACAGTCACAGTGGTTACCTTATAAATGACAGTCACAGTAGTTACTTTATAAATGACAGTCACAGTGGTTACCTAATAAATGACAGTCACAGTGGTTACCTTATAAATAACAATCACAGTGGTTAACTTATAAGTGACAGTCACAGTGGTTACTTTATAAATGACAATCACAGTGATTACCTTATAAATAACAATCACAGTGGTTAACTTATAAGTGACAGTCACAGTGGTTACTTTATAAATGACAATCACAGTGGTTAACTTATAAGTGACAGTCACAGTGGTTACTTTATAAATGACAGTCACAGTGATTACCTTATAAATGACAGTCACAGTGGTTACCTTATAAATGACAGTCACAGTGGTTACCTAATAAATGACAGTCACAGTGGTTACCTTATAAATGACAGTCACAGTGGTTACCTTATAAATAACAATCACAGTGGTTATCTTATAAATGACAGTGACAGTGGTTACCTTATAAATGACAGTCACAGTAGTTACTTTATAAATGACAGTCACAGTGGTTACCTAATAAATGACAGTCACAGTGATTACCTTATAAATAACAATCACAGTGGTTACCTAATAAATGACAGTCACAGTGGTTACCTTATAAGTGACAGTCACAGTGGTTACCTTATAAATGACAGTCACAGTGGTTACCTTATAAATGACAGTCACAGTGGTTACCTTATAAATAACAATCACAGTGGTTATCTTATAAATGACAGTCACAGTGGTTACCTTATAAATGACAGTCACAGTAGTTACTTTATAAATGACAGTCACAGTGGTTACCTAATAAATGACAGTCACAGTGGTTACCTTATAAATAACAATCACAGTGGTTACCTAATAAATGACAGTCACAGTGGTTACCTTATAAGTGACAGTCACAGTGGTTACCTTATAAGTGACAGTCACAGTGGTTACTTTATAAATGACAGTCACAGTGGTTACCTAATAAATGACAGTCACAGTGGTTACCTTATAAATGACAGTCACAGTAGTTACTTTATAAATGACAGTCACAGTGGTTACCTAATAAATGACAGTCACAGTGGTTACCTTATAAATAACAATCACAGTGGTTAACTTATAAGTGACAGTCACAGTGGTTACTTTATAAATGACAATCACAGTGATTACCTTATAAATAACAATCACAGTGGTTAACTTATAAGTGACAGTCACAGTGGTTACTTTATAAATGACAATCACAGTGGTTAACTTATAAGTGACAGTCACAGTGGTTACCTTATAAATGAGTCACAGTGGTTACTTTATAAATGACAGTCACAGTGGTTACCTTATAAATGACAGTCACAGTGGTTACCTTATAAATAACAATCAGCATAAACCACTGTGAATGAACATTAAATGCTGCACAATGATTTGTTTTCAGAATGATTGTCTATAGGTTGTTTGTAATTGTTACATTAAAGTTGATTAAAAAAAAAAAAAAAGCGAAGAAAAAAACCTTGAGTGGAGGTCACATGTTTCCTGTCTAGAGTGGAGCTCCAGTGTTCTGTTGTTCCCCTCCCATTTACTTCCTGTGCAGCTGCTGCTGGGTGAGTGAGTCAGGCTGTGTGTATTGTGTGATAAAACGTTTTAGTCACTTTCTGGTCTGCTTAAATAGTTTATATATTGTTATAAATGTTGTTGTTATGTTACTGCTTGTTATTCACCTGCTTGTGCCTGGCAATGGGAAAGTAAGTGCTGTTTAACTTACAGTGGGCAGCTCTCTGTGCTAGTGAAGGGTTAATACACACTGTGCTGCTCTCTGTGACAGTGAAGGGTTAATACACACTGCAGCTCTCTGTGCTAGTGAAGGGTTAATACACACTGTGCTGCTCTCTGTGCTAGTGAAGGGTTAATACACACTGTGCTGCTCTCTGTGACAGTGAAGGGTTAATACACACTGTGCTGCTCTCTGTGCTAGTGAAGGGTTAATACACACTGTGCTGCTCTCTGTGCTAGTGAAGGGTTAATACACACTGTGCTGCTCTCTGTGCTAGTGAAGGGTTAATACACACTGTACTGCTGCTCTGTGCTAGTGAAGGGTTAATACACACTGTGCTGCTCTCTGTGCTAGTGAAGGGTTAATACACACTGTGCTGCTCTCTGTGCTAGTGAAGGGTTAATACACACTGTGCTGCTCTCTGTGCTAGTGAAGGGTTAATATGCACTGTGCTGCTCTCTGTGACAGTGAAGGGTTAATACACACTGTGCTGCTCTCTGTGCTAGTGAAGGGTTAATACACACTGTGCTGCTCTCTGTGACAGTGAAGGGTTAATACACACTGTGCTGCTCTCTGTGCTAGTGAAGGGTTAATACACACTGTGCTGCTCTCTGTGCTAGTGAAGGGTTAATACACACTGTCCTGCTCTTTGTGCTAGTGAGGGGTTAATACACACTGTGCTGCTCTCTGTGCTAGTGAAGGGGTTAATATACACTGTACTGCTCTCTGTGCTAGTGAAGGGTTAATACACACTGTGCTGCTCTCTGTGCCAGTGAAGGGTTAATACACACTGTGCTGCTCTCTGTGCCAGTGAAGGGTTAATACACACTGTGCTGCTCTCTGTGCCAGTGAAGGGTTAACACACACTGTGCTGCTCTCTGTGCCAGTGAAGGGTTAATACACACTGTGCTGCTCTCTGTGCCAGTGAAGGGTTAATACACACTGTGCTGCTCTCTGTGCCAGTGAAGGGTTAATACACACTGTGCAGCTCTCTGTGCTAGTGAAGAGTTAATACACACTGTGCAGCTCTCTGTGCCAGTGAAGGGTTAATACACACTGTGCTGCTCTCTGTGCCAGTGAAGGGTTAATACACACTGTGCTGCTCTCTGTGCTGGAGAAGGGTTAATACACACTGTGCTAGTGAAGGGTTAATACACACTGTGCAGCTCTCTGGGATAGTGAAGGGGTAATACACACTGTGCTGCTCTCTGTGCTAGTGAAGGGTTAATACACACTGTGCTGCTCTCTGTGCTAGTGAAGGGTTAATACACACTGTGCTGCTCTCTGTGCCAGTGAAGGATTAATACACACTGTGCAGCTCTCTGTGCCAGTGAAGGGGTTAATACACACTGTGCAGCTCTCTGTGCTAGTGAAGGGGTTAATACACACTGTACTGCTCTCTGTTCTAGTGAAGGGGTTAATACACACTGTGCTGCTCTCTGTGCTAGTGAAGGGTTAATACACACTGTGCAGCTCTCTGTGCTAGTGAAGGGTTAATACACACTGTACTGCTCTCTGTGCTAGTGAAGGGTTAATACACATTGTGCTGCTCTCTGTGCTAGTGAAGGGTTAATACACATTGTGCTGCTCTCTGTGTGCTAGTGAAGGGTTAATACAGACTGTGCTGCTCTCTGTGCCAGTGAAGGGTTAATGCACACTGTGCTGCTCTCTGTGTTAGTGAAGGGTTAATACACACTGTGCTGCTCTCTGCTAGTGAAGGGTTAATACACACTGTGCTGCTCTCTGTGCTAATGAAGGGTTAATACACACTGTGCAGCTCTCTGTGCTAGTGAAGGGTTAATACACACTGCTGCTCTCTGTGCCAGTGAAGGGTTAATACACACTGTGCTGCTCTCTGTGCCAGTGAAGGGTTAATACACACTGTGCTTCTGTCTGTGCTACTGAAGAGTTAATACGCACGGTGCTGCTCTCTGTGCCAGTGAAGGGTTAATACACACTGTGCAGCTCTCTGTGTTAGTGAAGGGTTAATACACACTGTGCAGCTCTCTGTGCTAGTGAAGGGTTAATACACACTGTACAGCTCTCTGTGCTAGTGAAGGGTTAATACACACTGTGCTGCTCTCTGTGCTAGTGAAGGGTTAATACACATTGTGCTGCTCTCTGTGCTAGTGAAGGGCTAATACACATTGTGCTGTTCTCTGTGTGCTAGTGAAGGGTTAATACAGACTGTGCTGCTCTCTGTGTTAGTGAAGGGTTAATACACACTGTGCTGCTCTCTGTGCTAGTGAAGGGTTTATACACACTGTGCAGCTTTATGTGCTAGCTAAGGGTTAATACACACTGTGCTGCTCTCTGTGCTAGTGAAGGGTTAATACACACTGTGCAGCTCTCTGTGCTAGTGAAGGGTTAATACACACTGTGCAGCTCTCTGTGCTAGTGAAGGGTTAATACACACAGTGCTGCTCTCTATGCTAGTGAAGAGTTAATACACACTGTGCTGCTCTCTGTGCGAGTGAAGGGTTAATACACACTGTGCTGCTCTCTGTGCGAGTGAAGGGTTAATACACACTGTGCTGCTCTCTGTGCGAGTGAAGGGTTAATACACACTGTGCTGCTCTCTGTGCTAGTGAAGGGTTAATACACTGTGCTGCTCTCTGTGCTAGTGAAGGGTTAATACACACTGTGCTGCTCTGTGCTAGTGAAGGGTTAATACACACTGTGCTGCTCTCTGTGCTAGTGAAGGGTTAATACACATTGCACTGCTCTTGTGCAAGGTGAATTTCCTGGCACATTAAGGATGGTGAGGTTTGCATTGGCTGTGTCTACATGGAACAACTACTCACAGGTATGGAAGGAGTGGCTTGAAGTACTTAAATGGGCTGGGGGGGGCTTTCATGGCCCGGAGCTGGTCGGAAGTCCTGCTGTGCTGAATGGAAGAGTGGAGGCAAAGCAGGATGTGAAAGGCTATGGTGAGGCGGGGATTGGCAGCGGTAATCTTTTTGTGTCAATGTTTGGGCTGGGAAGATGTCACAAAGTCATTCGTGGTCCGGATGGCTACCAGAGGTTTGTGTAGGGTAAGGGGCGTGCCGGATTTGAGACGTCCGGTTATATTTTCATTGTTAAAAAGGGTGGTGGGTGCATAGTCTGCGGTGTGTTCCGATAAATGTGAAGCGGTTCTGTTTGACCTGGCATTTTTTGCAGTGTTTAGGGTGTCGGAGATTAAAGGGGTAACTAAAAGGGATGTGGGGGATCCAATGGGGGGATGTTTGGATCCAAGACGAGAAGCTGTTTATTTGGTTGCGGCAGTCTAAAACTGATCAGGGAAGAAAGGGTAATTGGATTGGCGGCCATAGGGGGGATTGTTGCCCAGTTAGGTCAGTAACAGCATTGATTAGAATTCGGCCGGAGGGTAACGGTCCTCTGCTGATCCACAAAAATGGGGATACGTTATCCCGTTTCCAGTTTGTATCATTATTTAGGAAGGTGTTGGTGAGCTTGGGGCACCCGCCTCTTGACTTTGGGTCACACTCATTCAGGATAGGGGCGGCCACTGAAGCGAGAATGTTGGGTATGTCGGATGAAAACATTAAGGGGATTGAGAGGTGGGCTTCTAATAGATTTTGTTCATACGTTAGAAGTGATTTGGTTCTGTAGTTTTGTTTTGCATCCCCTTGTTTAGGTCCTATTGAATGCTGGATCATCGGCCATTCCTTCATCTATTGGGCCAGGTGGGCAGAGATGAAAAAAGATAATGGGAGTCAGTTAGGAATGGATGCTGAAAGGGTCCGGGTTCAGTGGTTAGGTTTCCGAGGTTTGAGATGGGACCAAGTTATTTGTAAGGTTGCGGATTATGCCAGATTATTCAGGCCTCCGGGTATGTTAGTGATTCATGTGTGTGTGGGGGGGGGGGGTAACGATTTGGGTTTCATCTCTCAAAAAGACCTTATATTTGGGATCAAAAGGGATTTGCTCAGACTATTGGAGCTGTTCCCTGGCTTAGTGTTGGTGTGGTCCGAGATTGTACCTTGGTTAGTGTGGAGGGCGGCATGGGACACTGATAGATTGGAAGCTTCTAGGAGAAAGGTTAACAGAATTTTTAGTAAATTTGTGCAATCAAGAGGTGGGGTGTCGATACGGCACGTGAAATTTGAAGGAGAATCTGGCAGATGCTGCTTTTTGAGAGATGGGTTCATTTGAATGAGGTGGGGTTCCACCTGTTTAATTTTAATCTGAGAGAAGGGGTTTTAAAGGCCTTGGGCAGTGGCAGGGTCCGGCAGTAGGCTGTCCTGGTGGCGGGGGGCTTGCCTTTTAGTGGAGTGTGGAGTTCTTCTGGGGTACCTCCTGTAGAATAAGGAGAAGTTTGTGAAGGGTTCTATGTGGATTCTTGGAGCAGAGGAACAAAAGGGTTAAGTGGCAAGCCTGTGGGTTTCATGTTAATTCTGTTATATGGGGATATTTGTTTGTTTACCTACATGTTATTTATTTATAATGTTTAATAAATTAAGTTGCGGCCTTTATACCACAAGAAGTGGTGTTGGTCTTTATTTGAAAGAACGTAGTCCCTAATTAGGGGGTCATGGCAGCCCTGGAAAAATAAATATTTAGGAGGGGCATATGACCCCAGAGTAGGGAAAGTGTTATGGGTTAAGTGCAGGTCAATGGGTGGGATTTGGTGCGAAGACTCTGTGTGTAACAGGAAGTCCTGAGCCTCTTTCTATCTGGACCTGATGGTGAGAAGAAGCTCCCTCCCTCCCTGTTATTACGGCTGAGGAGGTGTCTTCTACGTGTCGCAGCTTGGCGGGGGGCTTGCCTTTTAGTAGAGTGTGGAGTTCTGCTGGGGTACCTCCTGTTGAATCAGGAGAGGTTTGTGAAGGGTTCTGTGGGGATTCTTGGAGCGGAGGAACAAAAGGGTTAAGTGGCAAGCCCCGTGGGTTTCATGTTAATTCTGTTATATGGGGATATTTGTTTGTTTACCTACATGTTATTTATTTATAATGTTCAACAAATCAAGCTGCGGCCTTTATACCCCAAGAAGTTGTATTGGTCCTTATTTGAAAGAACGTAGTCCCTAATTAGGGGGTCATGTGTATGTATATGTGAATATATATATAATCCATTAGCTAAAAAACTTACTTTAACCCCTTAAGGACCGGGCATTTCAGACTAAAACTTCCCCAAAAAGACCAGAGCATTGTTAGCATATTTGCCATCACTACATTTAAACAGAAAAAAAAACTTTGTTTTTTTTTTAAATTTTACCTATCTAACTATATATTTTAGTAGAAAACTCAAAGTATTGATCTAGGCCCATTTTGGTATATTTAAGGCCATTTGTGAGACACAGAGGTCCCAAGGAGGTGCGCTCGCAGCAACAGGAGGGGAACAGAGAAGATCCGAGGGAGGCCGCACTCTTGATTAAAAGATGAATCGGAAGGAACCTAGCAGGAAAGAAGAGGCGCCATATAGAGTAGCAGAGTTTGGTGCGCCCAGCGATAAAGAGCCTAGAGCCCCTAGCAGTGGCAACTCACCGGTAGTGGCGGGACATCCAGAATGCCAAAAAGAGCAGCACGGGACCCACAGATTCGCCCATAAGACTCGCACAGGCGTCAGAAGGTTCCTTCATATTTAACGTCACCATTTCACCGCCAAATACAATCAAATAAAAAAAAATCAATAACTTTTTCACAAACTTTGGGATTCTCACTAAAATTGTTTCCATGGCGCTTGTGCAATGATGGCATTAATGGTTATAAAAGCTTCTCTGTGTTTCTGTTCAAAAATAGCAGACATACATGGCTTTGCCATTGCTTTTTTGGTAATTAGATGGCAGCTAATTGCAGCTGGGCACCAAACTTTTTTATAATTCCCAGCAGTGAAGGGGTTAATCAGGCAGCTTGTGGTAAAGTTTAGCTTTTATTGTAGAAATTACCTCCCTACCTGAACCCTCACAAACAGCTCTCTTCCCTCCCCCCCCCCCCACCCCGGTCACCCCCATCTAAGGTACTGACAGCCAGTCTGACGTTTTAGACCATTTTTTTTAATATTATTACTTTTTTCAGTGTACGATTACCCCCTTACCTTCCCATCTCCCTCTAACTAATTGCCGCCATCTTAGGTAAGGACATATAATTTTAATCAACTTCCCAACTGACTTCTATTGTGATATTTGCTTAATTCTCTAGATATCCTTTATTGAGGCAGCAGCAATGCACTATTGGGAGCTAGCTGATCACATAAGATGAGCCAATGACTAGAGGCTTGTATGTGCCACTAATCAGCAGCTAGCGCACCATAGTGCATTATATGCTTTGTCACAAAGGTCCCCAAGGGAATAAAGCAGATTTGATAATAGAAGGAAATTGGAAAGTTGTTTAAATTTGAATAATAAAAGTGTAATTGTGACTTTGCTGTCCCTTTAATAAGTTTCTAATGACTTGTTTTACCGGTGTATAAAATAGTATAAAGTGTATGGGAAATTTCACCTTTAGCTTTATTTTTATGTAAAATAACTGTTTGCTGTTTGTAATTTATTTTCATTATTAAATTGTACACAGCCTTTTAAATGACCTGAGGCTCCGGCTCCTACTTAGCATATGCAGGAGATCACATGATATAAACATATGAGTCTGTTATTGGCTGATAGCTGTCACATGGTACAGAGGCAGAACTATATTTATCAGAAAACAATCTACTGCTCTTTTAAATTCATAGTAAGTTTTATTGCATTGTATTTTTATTATGCATCTGTGGTTTTGTAATTCTATATTTTATGGTCCTTTTTAAATGGACTGAATTTGCAGAGAGAACATATCTAATGATGTTATTACTCTATTTAAACAGGCTTCCTTTCTTTATCTCTAACCAATATACCAATTGAAATGAACATTTTAGTGCCTATCTTGTAGTGTAATTTAATGGGACACTGAACCCATTTTTTTTCTATTGTGATTCAGAAAGAGCATGCAATTTTAAGCAACTTTCTAATTTACTCCTATTATCAATGTTTCTTCTTTCTCTTGCTATCTTTATATGAAAAAGAAGGCATCTAAGCTTTTTTCTTGGTTCAGGACTCTGGACAGCAGTTTTTGATTGGTGGATGAATTTATCCACCAATTGGCAAGGACAACCTAGGTTGTTCACCAAAAATTGCCCGGCATCTAAACTCACATTCTTGCATTTTAAATAAAGATACCAAGAGAATAAAAGAACATTTGATAATAGGAGTAAATTAGAAAGTTGCTTAAAATTGCTTGCTCTATCTGAATCTCAAAAGAAAAAATTTGGGTTCAATGTACCTTTAAGACAACTCAGTATTGACCCAGATAAGTTAAAGGACTGGGGGTGGAGCACATGACAAAATGTCTGACAGTGAGAATTAGTAGGAAGTACAATACCAATACTGCAGTATGCAATTTAACTTATATTTAAACAACTGATATTTAACATTTGTTTCAGGAGAAAATATTGTTTCATATAAATGATAGAAAGCTAAGATTATAATATATTTGTAAAGTTGTGATATGGCCCCACTTAAATAGATTTTCTACCATTATGTTGTATAGATCTGGGAAGATTCATATTTCTGGGTAATTATATGAGGATGAAAATGATAAGGATTTTAAATCCTGTTCACTGTAGTATTCATGTAACTAACAGGGGTGTGGGAATTAACAAAACAAAACTACTTGTCCAAGGGACTAAAGCGGGAGCCCAATCTACTTGTAGGGATTCTCAAAATAATTTTAACCAAAACTGTATTTAAATAAGTTTTTTATTGATAACCATTTAGGAGGCAGAACTAACAATACTTACAAGTGGGTTGTGGGATTAAACAGAACATCAGTTGCATTATAACTGAATGAGACAGCGTTTTTACATAACAAATATTAAATAATAGCCTTATAAAAGCCATAAATTACCTAAAACATAATTTATGGCTTTTATTTTCCCTACCAATGAACAGACAAAATAAATGACTGTATATACCATCTCTCATATACTTAAAGGGATAGGAAAGTCTAAATGAAACTTGCATGATTCAGATAGAGCCGGTCATTTTAAGACACTTTTAATTCACTTCTATTTTCAAATGTGCTTCGTTCTCTTAGTATCCCTTGTTAAAAAATGCATACGCACATATCATACACTAGAGGGAGCTGCTGCTGATTGGTGCCTGCACACATTTGTCTCTTGTGATTGGCTAACTAGATGTGTTCAGTTAGCTGCCAGTAGTGCAATGCTGTTCCTTCAACAAAGGATAACCAGAGTAAGAAGCAAATTAGATAATAGAAGTAAATTGGACAGTTAATTGAAATTGTATGCTCTATCTGAATCATACAGAAAATTAGTTTCCCGTCCATTTAGGATTATAAAGGAAAACAATCAATAGAAAAAAGTGAATTAATGTAATCCACAAACTAGAGAAGGGAAGATCACCTAAGTAGTATTGCACTGGCCAAAATGATCTTCAAACCCAAATCAGACTATGGCAGCAGTGCCTACAACAATGTATAACATAGCTACAAACATTGTTATAGGCATATAGGGCTAAGGACCACAAATCAGACTATGGCAGCAGTGCCTATAACAATGTATAACATAGCTACAAGCATTGTTATAGGCATATAGGGCTAAGGACCACAAATCAGACTATGGCAGCAGTGCCTACAACAATGTATAACATAGCTACAAGCATTGTTATAGGCATATAGGGCTAAGGACCACAAATCAGACTATGGCAGCAGTGCCTACAACAATTTATAACATAGCTACAAGCATTGTTATAGGCATATAGGGCTAAGGACCACAAATCGGACCATGGCAGCAGTGCCTACAACAATGTATAACATAGCTACAAGCATTGTTATAGGCATATAGTGCTAAAGACCACAAATCAGACTATGGCAGCAGTGCCTACAACAATGTATAACATAGCTACAAGCATTGTTATAGGCATATAGGGCTAAAGACCACAAATCAGACTATGGCAGCAGTGCCTACAACAATGTATAACATAGCTACAAGCATTGTTATAGGCATATAGTGCTAAAGACCACAAATCAGACTATGGCAGCAGTGCCTACAACAATGTATAACATAGCTACAAGCATTGTTATAGGCATATAGTGCGAAAGACCACAAATCAGACTATGGCAGCAGTGCCTACAACAATGTATAACATAGCTACAAGCATTGTTATAGGCATATAGGGCTAAGGACCACAAATCAGACTATGGCAGCAGTGCCTATAACAATGTATAACATAGCTACAAGCATTGTTATAGGCATATAGTGCTAAAGACCACAAATCAGACTATGGCAGCAGTGCCTACAACAATGTATAACATAGCTACAAGCATTGTTATAGGCATATAGTGCTAAAGACCACAAATCAGACTATGGCAGCAGTGCCTACAACAATGAATAACATAGCTACAAGCATTGTTATACAATATTGTAATGTGACAAATGTCCGCTGGGGTCATCCTATACTTTTACTACACATTAAATAAAGAAATGACTGCATTATAGGCTGGAATAAAATGTGATATACACCCAGGGTAACAGCTGACAGCCCTCATAGCTCAGATACATAAGCCGGAGGGAGTCAGTGTAGGAATTGAAGGGTAAATATGCAGGTTTTACAGGGATGAGAGGCGTTTAACTCCATGGTCCCCAGAGTTGGCTTATCTGTTGCAGCGCTTAGACAGACAATGTTTGTTACAAGACACTTTCCAGCTTCAATCTCCACAACCATCTACCATATTGTCCTTTCCTTTTCCTCCCGCAGCTCCCTGTGCTTAACTCTCCTCTTCCTGTCAGTGAGGTGTATTCTAGTGAGATCCCGGCAATCGTGTGTGTGTGTGTGGGCCGTGTCCCTATCCTCCAAAACTTATCCAGTGACACTCACACTACTGGAGAGCAGGACAAGTTGACAAAACATCCTCGGTGCATTGAAGATTTCCCCTGTCAGACACCATCAGTCGGGCTGGGCGGAAGCCTCACAGGGTGCTGCAACCCGGGGGCGCTGGCAGGCATGAAAGGAAATGGAAGTGGGCCTGTAACAAAATTAAAGTATAACGTACTTGAAGTCTGGAGTGTACTAGGTTTGTTACATTGTTGTAAGTGTGGGGGCGGGTGTTTCTGCTTACCTTTTATAGGTTCTGGTTGCAGTGGATCCAGTTTCTTTTGTTCCTGGTTCCAGACTTCAAGGAAGCTTTCTTTGATTTTTCTGTGATCCAGTGATGCAGCGTTCTAGGAGAAAGTCGGTGCCACCAAAGCAGTATTGTGAGGTTGTGCAGGAGGTGCCCGGCATGCGGGGATCTGCAAGAGGAAGCAGTGGATCTGAGTCTGAGGATGTGGTAGCCCTTACCCCTCCAGCTAGGCCCCGGCCAGCCCCCCTTCCCACTGCTAGACCCACTGTTAGGAGGGGACTGGGCCTCCAGGACCTGACAGCAGGCCCTGGGCCCCCAGGACCTGACAGCAGGCCCTGGGCCCCAGTCACCCCTTATGGATTTTAGCTCCCTCCCTGATTATGCCCCGTGTACTCTAGGGGTCCCCTCCCAACATGCTCCCAGTATTCCCCCCATTGTCCCTCATGTGACTAACCATCTCCCAATTGCGGCCACAAATAGCGGTCCTAACATTTCAAGTCCGCTAGCATTTGCAGCTGCTGCCATTGAAGCATCACGGCAGCAGCTGCAGGCTTTACCCCCGGTGTCTCTAAAACTCTGTGCTCACGCTGGCTCAGGCCTTTTTTGATGACTTTGTCTCCTGCGAGCTTGACTGGTGTGGGTTGAGGCCGGGGGCCGGTATGTGCTGGTGCTGAGGCATTCCTGGGCCTCCATCGGGGCTTGGCCCCACCCCTTCCAGCGTGGTGTTGCATGCTTCCTCTCTGGGATAGTCATGCAGTGGGGAGGAGCGCGGATGGAGTCGCCATTGGAGTGGGGCACACAGCAGGAATCGGTCGTCTCCCGGAGCCATCCATAGTAAGTTGGGGAGACTCTGTGCAGAGGATGGGTCTCCTGCTGGGAGGGGGGGCAGAGTGCAGGGATGCAAGGCTGCAGAAAAGACTCCAGGGGGGAGGAGGGCAGCTCTGGGGAAAAGAGGTAGAGCTGTGGCAAGTGCAGGCAATGGGAACCACATGGGGATGAATGTGGTGGAACAAGAGGGCATGGTATTGGGCATGAATGTCAGGGAAGTGTATGGTGGGGCAAGTGTCATTGAAAACAGGAATGTGGATGCAGTTAATATTGTGGCACAGAGACCTGCAGCAGGTGTATCTGGGGATGGGGTGATGCTGGCTCAGGGCCAGTACCACGGTATGAATGAAGAGGTGATCCAGTGGGCGGTAGCTGTTGCTCTGGCTATGTGTGGGGTAGGCAATCAGGGCAGGAAACCATTCAGGGGCCCTATTGTCTGTGCAGAGTACTCCCCAATCTCTTCTGTCTTCACAGGGTGTCATTGTTGATCACGCAACCACTACAATGGCATCGTTGTCAAGGCAGGAAGCCATTGGCCCCCAGCGGTGAGTACCTATTGCATACATCACCACACGTAGAGCTAGGCACATCTACAAGTGAGTCAGGCTCAGAGAGTGAGGGTGACTTAGGCATAGTGGGTAAGGGTCAAAAAGAGATGTTCAAATTATCAAAAAGCTGGTAGCCGCGCAGGTTAAGGGTAAATCGAATCTGGCAGTAGGCACAGAGGTGGTTCCTTTTGCATGGAAGCTAGTGCAGCCATTACTTGTGTAGGGCAGGTAGCAGTTTCAAGGAAGGTAGCTTCTCATGGGGACACGTACCCATGTTTGGTGCATTCCTTGTACGGTTATCTGAAATCTAAAGTAATGAAAAAGATTCAGGATGGGAGATACGTCAACATCTGCCAGAGGTGTGTAGGGTCAGAGAACATGCAGCTGATGGCACAGGCCCTAAGAAAGTGCAGAGGCCAGAGACATATGAGGAATGGCAGCGGTGCTTTAAGGTGCTGGCAACCTGTTATGTGGACAAATGGCATTCACAGGGTCACAATTTGTTCAAGTATGAGGATACCATAGACGATATTCACTCAAGGTTTAAGGAGGGCGCATGGCATGAATACGACATGGCTTTTCATCAGAAAATGGTGGGAATCCCCCTCCTTCATTTTGGGACCCAAGATCTCCACCTGTGGTTGGAGGGTGCAGCAATTAGCTCTCCTGGGACACGCCAAGGAGCGAGCCGCCCATCCCCTCGGCCGAAACGACGGGGTAGGGAATGCTTGAAGTTTCAGGATAAGCAATGTGACGGGGGGGGGGGGGGGGAGAACTGTTCCTTTTGTCACATTTGCAAATTCTGTAGCGGGCCACACCCTGGGGTCGAGTGCAGCAGGAGGAAGGAGTCAGGTACAGAGAAGCCAGGCTCAAAGGGGGGCCCTGGAAAAAAGGGCCCCAATGCCCCTTAAGTCAGAAGCCATGGGGCCATGGCTGGTGCATTACCGTGATGCGGTGATGGCTCGTCTGCTCAGGGGTTTAGGATTCCCGTGGAGGGAAGTGTAGTGGGTCCCATGGTGCACCGTAACCTTAATTCTGCGCACAAATTCATAATAAATTGGGTAAGGAGGTGGCATTGGGCAGGGTGGCTGGCCCATTTTGGGAACGTCCGTTTGTCGACTTGGTAGTGTCCCCTTTGGGGGTTGTGCATAAGAAGGAAACGGGCAAGTTTAGGCTCATGTACCATTTATCCTTTCCAAAAGGGGCGTCAGTGAATGACGCCATTGACCCGGTGCTAAGATCTGTACATTACCAGTTCTTTGACGACTCTCTGATGATCGTCAGGGACAAGGGTAAGGGTGCTTGGTGCTTTATTGGCAAAGCTAGACATATTGTCCGGTTTCCGGTTATTGCCCCTGCACCCGTCAGCCTTCAGGCTCATGGGTATGAAGTTTGATGGGGCATTCTATGTGGATAGATGCCTTCCCATGGGGTGCTCACTGTCTTGTGCTCTATTTGAAAGTTTTAGCTCCTTTTTACACTGTGTAGTGCAGAGGGTGTCCGGAGGTGGGGCCGTGGCCCACTATCTGGATGACTTTCTGCTGGTGGGAAGGGCTGGTGCTGATGAATGTGCTCAGATGATGGTGGTCATGCAGGATATGATGGGTAGATTTGGGGTACCCTTGGCGGGAGATAAAACGCAGGGACCCTGCACATGTTTCACTTTTCTAGGTATTGAAATAGATACGCGGGCAGCAGTCTGCAGACTCCCACGGGACAAGGTCAACCGCCTGCTTCAGGTGGCTTTGTCCGTGGTGAGTGCAGATTTTATTTCCCTTAAGGAATTACAGTCCCTGCTGGGGCTGCTGAACTTTGCTGGTCGGGCTGGAGAGTCAACTGCAGGGGCCCAGAGGGGCTAGGTCCCGGATTCGGGTGTCCAGTGAGATTTTTACGGATGCAGCGGGGAGTTTTGGGTACGGGGCTTACCTGAACGGTGAATGGAGCGTGACCCCGTGGCCTGTAGACTGGGTCTCGGCGGGGCTCACAAGGAACCTGACCCTATTGGAGCTTTTTTCAATCATAGTGGCAATTGAGATGTAGGGAAATAAATTGTCCAATAGGTCTGTAATTTTTTGGTCAGACAACATGTGTGGTGTATGCCATAAACCGTTTGTCAGCATCGTCGCTGAAGGTAGTCTCATACTTGAGACATCTGGTGTTGCGCTGCTTACAGTTGAACATTAGTTTCACAGCTAGTCACATGCCTGGGGTAAAAATTGTGATTGCTGATACGTTGTCTAGGTTTAACTGGGAGCAATTTAGGAAGGTTACACCAAGGGCCGAACAGGCAGACCTAACTTGCCCTCATTTTCTTTGGCAGATGGCGGGGGCTGGGAAAATATTATCCCCCTAGTCAGGGTGTCTTTGGCTCCTAAGACATGAAGAACCTATGAGAACCCCTGGAGGGCGTGGGACAGTTTTGCAGTGGGGGTTTCAGGTCCAGTCAGCTACTCGGGAACATTTGCTTGAATGGTTGGCATGCTTGCGCAAACAAGGGATGTCTAGATTAGCGGGGCATGGTAGGTTGTCTGCAGTTTCTTTCTTTAACAAGACGTTTAGGTACAATTAGGTACATTTCTGGTGAGGCAGGTTCTGAAGGGGTGGGGGCGGTTGGCCCCACGCAGCAAGGATGGATTCTGGGGGAACATGGCTAACTATGGTCTTGGGCAGGAGGGGAGTTTGAAATTCTATACTTCAGGAGCGGTTAGCGTTTGTAGCTCAGATTGTGTATCCTGTTATTCCAGGCACAAATTCTCCCCCGGTGCGCATTTGGATAGTAGGGCACTTCTTCGTGCATTGGGTGTCCACCAGGGCTCTGCGTTTGCCAGACGGGCATCAATTAGGATTCCTCTCATCCAGAGCTAGCATGTGTTGAGCCTGACAGTTGTGTGGCGGCAAGAGGTGTAGTTGCCTCTTGTGGAGGTCAGTCAGGGCCAAGAGAGCGGGCAGGGAGAGAGAAGAGTGATGCCCTAGGATGGCAGAGGTGACGCCTGCTAGGTGCCAACCTAGGGGTTACTCCCCCCTACCCTATGAATCGTAGGCCAAATATCTCTACTAATTGTAGCTCTCTTTCATTTTTGGCGTGTGTAATCTGTGCCGTGCTGCAGACACTGTGTAGGGCCCTGGCAGCCTGGCAGTAGGGGTTAAGCTATTAGTTCATTTCCACCACCAGTTTAAGAACTTTATACAGTTCTATGTTTGTTATTAAGAGATTGCCTAGATTGGCATATATATAGGGCTAAAGACCGGTCACAGTCACGTTTATTGTATAAATAAACCCTTAATTACGGATCCATGTACTACTACTCGTTGCTTCCTGTCTTTTATCTAGTTATGTATACATGAGCTAACATTTTCAGCTATTCCCAGTCCTTTGGTTTTGTACATCAATCTCTTATGTGGCACTGTATCAAATTCCTTTTCAAAATAAGTATATAACATCAACTGATTCCCCTTTATCTATATTTTACTTACCCCCTTGTAGAATCTAAATAGATTAGTTTGACATGATCTATTTCTCTGTTAAACCATGCTGGTTTGAACTCATAATCTTGTTTACACGAATATTGTCATCAATATAATCCCTTCAAGTATCTTCCACACTATTGATGCCAAACTAACTGGTCTATAGCTTCCTTGATCAATGCAGACCAATGTTTTATATTTTGTTTGTGAAACAACTATCTGAAAGTACTGAGTGTGATAAGATTTAGATGAAACCACGGACTGAAAAACAAACAAAGGATGACATTATGTTGGAGACCCATGTAAGGTGACTTGTTAGATGTAAAATAGTCTGCGCTTTAAGAAGTAGTAATATTAATACTTTAAAGTATATAAATCTCACCTTTATAATTTAAATTTATGTAGCTTTACAGACATTTAACATTTTATGTGAAGTTGTATTTGTTACTATTTTCTTTTTAAAAATCAAATGCTAAAAAAACTTGGTTACACACTCTGCTGCAGGCGAGGAGGGAGACAGAATCTCTTGCAGATGGCTCTATAGACCACTAACCTGCAAAGCATCTCATGTAATCAGTCGGAAGACTGAAAGCGCTCACATGAGCCTGGAAAATCGTGGCCCACATTGCATGCATATTGTGGTGAAGACCCAGTGATAAATATCCAGAAAGGAATTGACCTACTGGTGCTGTGTGATTCGTAGAGACAGCGTACTGACAGCTATTAAAGGTCAGCCTGCCTGAGAGCACCTTAAAGGGGCATTATACACATTTTTTCTTTGCATAAATGTTTTGTATATTATATAGTTATATAGCCCATAAAGTTTTGTTTTTTTCTTTCTAAAAATGTATAGTTTTGCTTAGTTTTAAATAACATTGCTCTGATTTTCAAACTCCTAACCAAGCCCCAAAGTTTTATTTGAATACCGTCAGCTACCTTCTCCAGCTTGCTCCTGTTTGTGTAAAGGGTCTTTTCATATGCAAAAGAAGGGGGAGGGGGGGAGTGTCTTATTTCCCACTTGCAGTGGGCTTTCCAGCTACCTTTTCAACAGAGCTAAACTGAATGCTTCTAAGTAAGTTTTTACACAGTTTTATACTGGATTTTGATATCAGTATCTGTTAATTTAATTCTTTATAGTAGTGTTTATTACATACAGTTATATGAAAATTGGTGTATACTGTCCCTTTAATCCCCAGAGGTGCCATCTCTCTTGTGAGTAAATTTCACACTTAAAGGGACACTCAATCAAAATTAAACTTTCATGATTCAGATAGAGCATTCCATTTTAAACAACTTTCCAATTTACTTCCATTAACAAAATGTGCACAGTCTTTTTATATTTAAACTTTTTGAGTCACCAGCTCCTACTGAGCATGTGCAAGAATAAGTGTGTATGCATTTGTGAATGGCTGATGGCTGTCACATGGTATGTTTATGCATTTGTGAATGGCTGATGGCTATCACATGGTACGTGTATGCATTTGTTATTGGCTGATGGCTGTCACATGGTACAGGGGGAGTGGAAAAAGACATAACTTTTAAAATTGTCAGAAAAAAAAATCTACTACTTATTTGAAGTTCAGACTAAGTGCTATTGCATTGTCTTATTATCTTGCATTTGCTGATTATGCAAATCTAATGTGTTGACTGGTCCTTTAAACTGTTGTTACTTTATTGATACCAGGTTTCACAAAGAGGCGCCCCTTGTATAGAATACCCATCACCCTGTGGGACACAAGAGGAGTTTGCCGAGTGTTTTTGTTATATTCAGACATTTCTATTTTATTGTCTTTTGGAAACTTTTTATTTTGGATTCTTATTATTTACTATATATATATATATATATATATATATATATATATATATATATATATTATATATATATATATATATATATATATATATATATATCTCTCATTCTTTTTGTAAATGTTATTATTTATTATATGTTCACTTTATATACTACATTGAGTATATATGTACAGATGAACTAATCCTATTTGCAATTGCTGCTTTTGTGCCAATTATTTACCCACTTATTTAGGATGCTCCTCTCTCCAGATAACCTTGATGGATATCTTAGATTTTAGACTTATACAAAGTATGGATTTAGATTTTAAAAATGACAGAGCAATATGGTTTGTGTACAAGTATATAAGTATATATTATATGTATATGTATGGGAATAAATGTTACATATAAAATGTCACAGCAATATGGTTTGTGTACATGTATATAAGTATATATTATATGTATATGTATGGGAATAAATGTTACATATAAAATGTCACAGCAATATGGTTTGTGTACATGTATATAAGTATATATTATATGTATATGTATGGGAATAAATGTTACATATAAAAATGTCAGCAATATGGTTTGTGTACATGTATATAAGTATATTATATGTATATGTATGGGAATAAATGTTACATATAAAAATGTCACAGCAATATGGTTTGTGTACATGTATATAAGTATATATTATATGTATATGTATGGGAATAAATGTTACATATAAAAATGACAGAGCAATATGGTTTGTGTACATGTATATAAGTATATATTATATGTATATGTATGGGAATAAATGTTAATGACAGAGCAATATGGTTTGTGTACATGATCCCTGATGAAGTGCTTGTTGTAAAGCAGGAAACGCGTCGGATGCAGCACCTGTGTGCTGAGGTTGTATGCATAACAAAAGTGTGCCTTCTATAACTGAAACTTTTAACTAAATTTTCAATAAATGTTTTATTTTACAATTAACATTGGTACAGCCTGCAAATTTCTTTCCAAACCCCTTTACTTGGACTGACTTTCAATATGGTTTGTGTACATGTATATAAGTATATATTATATGTATATGTATGGGAATAAATGTTACATATAAAAATGACACAGCAATATGGTTTGTGTACATGTATATAAGTATATATTATATGTATATGTATGGGAATAAATGTTACATATAAAAAGATAGAGCAATATGGTTTGTGTACATGTATATAAGTATATATTATATGTATATGTATGGGAATAAATGTTACATATAAAAAGATAGAGCAATATGGTTTGTGTACATGTATATAAGTATATAGTATATGTATGGGAATAAATGTTGCATATAAAAATTACAGAGCAATATGGTTTGTGTACATGTATATAAGTATATATTATATGTATATGTATGGGAATAAATGTTACATATAAAAATGACAGAGCAATATGGTTTGTGTACATGTATATAAGTATATATTATATGTATATGTATGGGAATAAATGTTACATATAAAAATGTCACAGCAATATGGTTTGTGTACATGTATACAAGTATATATTATATGTATGGGAATAAATGTTACATATAAAAATGATACTGCAATATGGTTTGTGTACATGTATATAAGTATATATTATATGTATATGTATGGGAATAAATGTTACATATAAAAATGTCAGAGCAATATGGTTTGTGTACATGTATGTAAGTATATATTATATGTATATGTATGGGAATAAATGTTACATATAAAAATGTCAGAGCAATATGGTTTGTGTACATGTATATAAGTATATATTATATGCATATGTATGGGAATAAATGTTACATATAAAAATGACACTGCAATATGGTTTGTGTAAATGTATATAAGTATATATTATATGTATATGTATGGGAATAAATGTTACATATAAAAATGACACTGCAATATGGTTTGTGTAAATGTATATAAGTATATATTATATGTATATGTATGGGAATAAATGTTACATATCTGCTTGGGGATTCTTTTGCATATTTACAAAAACACACAGTTGCAGAGTACAACAATTTATATGTGTAGAATAAAATAGTCATAAGAAATAGAAATTTATGCTAGATAGATTAGAAAAGGAAACATTAGATTACAGTTAAAAGTATTGAAATACTCAGCATTGTATCATATGTATCTAATAACATGTTAATATTATACATCTGTTTGCAACTAAGTTCTGTTAAAATAACAATGTCCATCAATAAAAACAGAATATAATGCGGTATCCTAAGATATTTTAGGACACAACAGAAACATCTCTCACATTTAAATAAACAGTTTGTTTCCTCCTTACTTATCCATATGATAATCACACCCTGAGGGGGAGGCAGGGACTCTGTATTCATGTGACACCAGAGGGGACAATAGACATCTATATGAGAACAAAAGTCCAGGTGTGACCCTCTCATTGTCTCCCAACTGACAAGTTGTACTCATGTGAGTCACACAGAGAAAGGTGACACTCCCACATTAGTATAAATATCTGTGTAACACTCAGTGATATCACAGGAGGAACCAGAGAGACTTCATACTTACAGAGCTTCTGCTAAACGGTAATATGCAAAACCTGACATAAATCTTTATTAACAGCCTCACACTGTTGTGTTTTATATAATGATGAGAAAATATTGTTCTGTATTTTGTTATGATAAAGATAAAATATTTCACTTCATATAAGAAACTGAGTTTATATATAAAGTCCACTGAATTTATTTAATTTGATTACTATATTTTTTAATGATGTCTTAAATGAATGTTTAGTTCTTTCATTTAAAGAGGCTATATTAATACATAATGATTTATAGAATTTTGTAGCAGAACCAAACCATATTTCTTCTGTTATGTGTGATCAGTCCACGGGTCATCATTACTTCTGGGATATAACTCCTCCCCAACAGGAAATGCAAGAGGATCCACCCAGCAGAGCTGCATATAGCTCCTCCCCTCTACGTCACTCCCAGTCATTCTCTTGCACCCAACGACTAGATAGGATGTGTGAGAGGACTATGGTGATTATACTTAGTTTTTATAACTTCAATCAAAAGTTTGTTATTTTACAATAGCACCGGAGCGTGTTATTGCCTCTCTGGCAGAGTTTGAAGAAGAATCTACCAGAGTTTTTACTATGATTTTAACCGGAGTAGTTAAGATCATATTGCTGTTTCTCGGCCATCTGAGGGAGGTAAAAGCTTCAGATCAGGGGACAGCGGGCAGATGAATCTGCATTGAGGTATGTAGCAGTTTTTATTTTCTGAATGGAATTGATGAGAAAATCCTGCCATACCGTTATGACATGTATGTATACTCTACACTTCAGTATTCTGGGGATGGTACTTCACTGGAATTACTCTGTAAAAAGTACATTAAACCTTTTAATAGGTATTTATTATGTTAAACGTTTTTGCTGGAATGTAGAATCGTTTGCATTTTCTGAGGTACTGAGTGAATAAATGTTTGGGCATTATTTTTCCACTTGGCAGTTGCTTGTTTTAATTGTGACAGTTTCGTTTCTCTCTCACTGCTGTGTGTGAGGGGGAGGGGCCGTTTTTGGCGCTCTTTGCTACGCATCAAAAATTTCCAGTCAGTTACTCTTGTATTTCCTGCATGATCCGGTTCATCTCTAACAGAACTCAGGGGTCTTCAAACTTCTTTGAAGGGAGGTAGATTCTCTCAGCAGAGCTGTGAGACTTATATATTGACTGTGATTAAAAACGTTGCTCTCTTATTTTTACGTTTCAAATTTAATTATTGTTACTTTACTAATGGGAACAAACCTTTGCTAAAAGTTGTGTTGTTTTCAAGGATTGATGCTATAACAGTTTTTCAGTTCATTATTTCAACTGTCATTTAATCTTTTAGTGCTTCTTTGAGGCACAGTACGTTTTTATTAAATAAGATTGTAACCAAGTTGCAAGTTTATTTGCTAGTGTGTTAAACATGTCTGATTCAGAGGAAGATACCTGTGTCATTTGTTCCAATGCCAAGGTGGAGCCCAATAGAAATTTATGTACTAACTGTATTGATGCTACTTTAAATAAAAGCCAATCTGTACAAATTGAACAAATTTCACCAAACAGCGAGGGGAGAGTTATGCCGACTAACTCGCCTCACGTGTCAGTACCTGCATCTCCCGCCCGGGAGGTGCGTGATATTGTGACGCCTAGTACATCTGGGCGGCCATTACAGATAACATTACAAGATATGGCTACTGTTATGACTGAAGTTTTGGCTAAATTACCAGAACTAAGGGGCAAGCGTGATCACTCTGGGGTGAGAACAGAGTGCGCTGATAATACTAGAGCCATGTCTGATACTGCGTCACAGCTTGCAGAGCATGAGGACGGAGAGCTTCATTCTGTGGGTGACGGTTCTGATCCAAACAGATTGGATTCAGACATTTCAAATTTTAAATTTAAATTGGAGAACCTCCGTGTATTACTAGGGGAGGTTTTAGCGGCTCTTAATGATTGTAACACTGTTGCAATACCAGAGAAATTGTGTAGGTTGGATAAATACTTTGCGGGTACCGGCGAGTACTGACGTTTTTTCCTATACCTAAGAGACTAACTGAGATGTTACTAAGGAGTGGGATAGACCCGGTGTGCCGTTCTCACCCCCTCCAATATTTAGAAAGATGTTTCCAATAGACGCCACCACACGGGACTTATGGCAAACGGTCCCTAAGGTGGAGGGAGCAGTTTCTACTTTAGCTAAGCGTACCACTATCCCGGTGGAGGATAGCTGTGCTTTTTCAGATCCAATGGATAAAAAATTAGAGGGTTACCTTAAGAAAATGTTTGTTCAACAAGGTTTTATATTGCAACCCCTTGCATGCATCGCGCCGATTACGGCTGCGGCAGCATTTTGGATGGAGTCTCTGGAAGAGAACCTTAGTTCAGCTACGCTGAACGACATTACGGACAGGCTTAGAGTCCTTAAACTAGCTAATTCATTCATTTCGGAGGCCGTAGTACATTTAACCAAACTTACGGCTAAGAACTCAGGATTCGCCATTCAGGCACGTAGGGCGCTGTGGCTAAAATCCTGGTCAGCTGATGTAACTTCTAAGTCCAAATTACTTAATATACCTTTCAAAGGGCAAACTTTATTTGGGCCCGGTTTGAAAGAAATTATCGCTGACATTACAGGAGGTAAGGGCCACGCCCTGCCTCAAGACAAAGCCAAAGCTAAGGCTAGACAGTCTAATTTTCGTCCCTTTCGGAATTTCAAAGCAGGAGCAGCACCAACTTCCACTGCACCAAAACAGGAAGGAGCCGTTGCTCGTTACAGACAAGGCTGGAAACCTAACCAGTCCTGGAACAAGGGCAAGCAGGCCAGGAAACCTGCTGCTGCCCCTAAGACAGCATGAATCGAGGGCCCCCGATCCGGGACCGGATCTAGTGGGGGGCAGACTCTCTCTCTTCGCCCAGGCTTGGGCAAGAGATGTTCAGGATCCCTGGGCGCTAGAGATCATATCTCAGGGATACCTTCTAGACTTCAAATTCTCTCCCCCAAGAGGGAGATTTCATCTGTCAAGGTTGTCAACAAACCAGATAAAGAAAGAAGCGTTTCTACGCTGTGTACAAGATCTGTTATTAATGGGAGTGATCCATCCGGTTCCGCGGTCGGAACAGGGACAAGGGTTTTACTCAAACCTGTTTGTGGTTCCCAAAAAAGAGGGAACTTTCAGGCCAATCTTGGATTTAAAGATCCTAAACAAATTCCTAAGAGTTCCATCGTTCAAAATGGAAACTATTCGGACAATCTTACCCATGATCCAAAAGGGTCAGTACATGACCACAGTGGATTTAAAGGATGCTTACCTTCACATACCGATTCACAAAGATCATTACCGGTATCTAAGGTTTGCCTTCTTAGACAGGCATTACCAGTTTGTAGCTCTTCCATTCGGATTGGCTACGGCTCCAAGAATCTTCACAAGGTTCTGGGTGCCCTTCTGGCGGTACTAAGACCGCGAGGAATTTCGGTAGCTCCGTACCTAGACGACATTCTGATACAAGCTTCAAGCTTTCAAACTGCCAAGTCTCATACAGAGTTAGTTCTGGCATTTCTAAGGTCGCATGGATGGAAAGTTAACGAAAAGAAGAGTTCTCTCTTTCCTCTCACAAGAGTTCCATTCTTGGGGACTCTTATAGATTCTGTAGAAATGAAGATTTATCTGACAGAAGACAGATTAACAAAGCTTCTAAATGCATGCCGTGTCCTTCATTCCATTCAACTCCCGTCAGTAGCTCAATGCATGGAGGTGATCGGCTTAATGGTAGCAGCAATGGACATAGTACCCTTTGCACGTCTACATCTCAGACCGCTGCAATTGTGCATGCTGAGTCAGTGGAATGGGGATTACTCAGACTTGTCCCCTACTCTGAATCTGGATCAAGAGACCAGAAACTCTCTTCTATGGTGGCTTTCTCGGCCACATCTGTCCAGGGGGATGCCATTCAGCAGGCCGGACTGGACAATTGTAACAACAGACGCCAGCCTACTAGGTTGGGGCGCTGTCTGGAATTCTCTGAAGGCTCAGGGACAATGGAATCAGGAGGAAAGTCTCCTACCAATAAACATTCTGGAATTGAGAGCAGTTCTCAATGCCCTTCTGGCTTGGCCCCAGTTAAAAACTCGGGGGTTCATCAGGTTTCAGTCGGACAACATCACGACTGTAGCTTACATCAACCATCAAGGAGGGACAAGAAGCTCCCTAGCAATGATGGAAGTATCAAAGATAATTCGCTGGGCAGAGTCTCACTCTTGCCACCTATCAGCAATCCACATCCCGGGAGTGGAGAACTGGGAGGCGGATTTTTTGAGTCGCCAGACTTTTCATCCGGGGGAGTGGGAACTTCATCCGGAGGTCTTTGCCCAAATACTTCGACGTTGGGGCAAACCAGAGATAGATCTCATGGCGTCTCGCCAGAACGCCAAACTTCCTCGCTACGGGTCCAGATCCAGGGATCCAGGAGCGGTTCTGATAGATGCTTTGACAGCACCTTGGAACTTCGGGATGGCTTATGTGTTTCCACCCTTCCCGCTGCTTCCTCGATTGATTGCCAAAATCAAACAGGAGAGCGCATCAGTGATTCTAATAGCGCCTGCATGGCCACGCAGGACTTGGTATGCAGATCTAGTGGACATGTCATCCTGTCCGCCTTGGTCTCTACCTCTAAGACAGGACCTTCTGATACAGGGTCCATTCAAACATCAAAATCTAACTTCTCTGAAGCTGACTGCTTGGAAATTGAACGCTTGATTTTATCAAAACGTGGTTTTTTCTGAGTCGGTTATTGATACCCTGATACAGGCTAGGAAGCCTGTTACCAGAAGGATTTACCATAAGATATGGCGTAAATACCTATACTGGTGCGAATCCAAAGGCTACTCCTGGAGTAAGGTTAGGATTCCTAGGATATTGTCCTTTCTACAAGAAGGTTTAGAAAAGGGTTTATCGGCTAGTTCATTAAAGGGACAGATCTCAGCTCTGTCCATCTTGTTGCACAGGCGTCTGTCAGAAAATCCAGACGTCCAGGCTTTTTGTCAGGCTTTAGCTAGAATCAAGCCTGTGTTTAAAACTGTTGCTCCGCCGTGGAGTTTAAACCTTGTTCTTAACGTTCTACAAGGAGTTCCGTTTGAACCCCTTCATTCCATTGATATAAAGTTGTTATCTTGGAAAGTGTTATTTTTAATGGCTATTTCTTCGGCTCGGAGAGTCTCTGAGTTATCAGCTTTACATTGTGATTCTCCTTATTTGATTTTTCATTCAGATAAGGTGGTTCTGCGTACTAAACCTGGGTTCTTACCTAAGGTAGTCACTAACAGGAACATCAATCAAGAGATCGTGGTTCCTTCCCTGTGCCCGAATCCTTCTTCAAAGAAGGAACGTCTTCTACACAATCTGGATGTAGTTCGTGCCCTCAAGTTCTACTTGCAGGCAACTAAGGATTTTCGACAAACGTCTTCCCTGTTTGTCGTGTACTCTGGTCAGAGGAGAGGTCATAAGGCTTCGGCTACCTCTCTCTCCTTCTGGCTTCGTAGCATAATTCGTTTAGCCTATGAGACTGCTGGACAGCAGCCTCCTGAAAGAATTACAGCTCATTCTACTAGAGCTGTGGCTTCCACTTGGGCCTTTAAGAATAAGGCCTCTGTTGAACAGATTGGCAAGGCTGCAACTTGGTCTTCGCTTCATACTTTTTCCAAATTTTACAAATTTGACACTTTTGCTTCTTCGGAGGCTATTTTTGGGAGAAAGGTTCTTCAGGCAGTGGTTCCTTCTGTATAATGAGCCTGCCTATCCCTCCCGTCATCCGTGTACTTTTGCTTTGGTATTGGTATCCCAGAAGTAATGATGACCCGTGGACTGATCACACATAACAGAAGAAAACATAATTTATGCTTACCTGATAAATTCCTTTCTTCTGTTGTGTGATCAGTCCACGGCCCGCCCTGTTTTTTAAGGCAGGTAAATATTTTTTAAATTATACTCCAGTCACCACTTCACCCTTGGTTTCTCCTTTCTCGTTGATTCTTGGTCGAATGACTGGGAGTGACGTAGAGGGGAGGAGCTATATGCAGCTCTGCTGGGTGGATCCTCTTGCATTTCCTGTTGGGGAGGAGTTATATCCCAGAAGTAATGATGACCCGTGGACTGATCACACAACAGAAGAAAGGAATTTATCAGGTAAGCATAAATTATGTTTTTTAAGCTTGAGGAGGTCTGTCGAATAATACATTTGTGGGGGTTGTTCCTGTTACCCAATCATTTTTAGGTATCAGCCAACTAGAACCCTGTATTTTCCTATAAGTTTATAGCTAACTTTAGAACCTAGATTAACCATTTTTCATTTAACCCCTTAACGACTAGTGACACACCCTGGATGTCACTGGTCTTTCTTTGGGGTGGTTTCTTAATAGCTCAGTCTCTCCACTAGTGGCAAAACTGCACTATTTTAGCAAAAGTGCGGGAGGGATGGTCTAATAGTTTAGTTTTGCCGCTTGTGGCACACACTATTACAGGCAGACAATCTCTTAATGACCAGCAATGTACAGGGTATAAAATTATTTTGAAGCTGCTATTTGCTCCAGTAATAACTATTACTCAGTTTATGGCCCTGTTGTATCAGTCTCATCACATTTACTGATCTAATGATAAATATCTTGTGATCTGCATATTATTTTATTTCTAATGAGGTTATTTTATAATACATTTCTTATTTCTATTAGCTGCACCTGTTTATCATCAGAACGTTTATCCCACTGATCTGTGACTGATTCTTGTTGTTAGTTAAGACCTTAGTGAGTGTATTCTGCACCTTCAGCTGCTGCTTTTTATGTCACATGATCACAGACTTAAAGGGACAGTGTCCTGTACATTTGGTTTCCAATTTACTTATGAAATTTGCTTCATTCTTCTGGTATCCTTTATTGAAGCAGCAGCAATGCACTACTGGGAGCTAGCTGAACATATCAGGTGAGCCAATGACAAGAGGTTTGTATGTGCAGCCACTAATCAGCAGCGAGCGCACTATAGTGCATTGTATGCTTTGTCACAAAGGTCTCCAATGGAACAAATCAGATTAAATAATAGAAGTAAATAGAAAGTTTATTACATTTAAATTATGAAAGTTTAATTGTGACTTTGCTGTTCCTTGTAATTTGTTTCTAATGACTTTTTATAACAGTGTATAAAAGAGTATAAAATGTATGGGAGATTTCACCTTTAGGTTTAATTTTATATAAAATAGCTGTTTCAGATTTATTTCCATTATCAAATTTTACACAATGTTTATAAAATACAGGTTATGTGGCGCCAGCTGCTACTTAGCATGTGCACGAGTTTATATTATATACAGATATGAGTCTGTTATTGGCTGATCGCTGTCACATGATACAGGTGCAGAACAAATTGTACACAATGTTTATAAAATACAGGTTATGTGACACCAGATGCTACTTTGCATGTGCACGAGTTTATATTATATACAGATATGAGTCTGTTATTGGCTGATCACTGTCACATGATACAGGTGCAGAACAAATTGTACACAATGTTTATAAAACACAGGTTATGTGGCGCCAGCTGCTACTTAGCATGTGCACAAGTTTATATTATATACAGATATGAGTCTGTTATTGGCTGATCGCTGTCACATGATACAGGTGCAGAACAAAATGTCAGAAATAAATCTACTGCTCTTTAGAAATTCATAGTTTGTTTTATTACATTGTATTGTTAGTTTGCATCTGTTCATTTTGTTATTATAGACATGAACATTTTAAATGGGCTGAGCTTGCTGAGAGATCATATCTCATTATGTTATCAATCTATATAAACACAAAGGCTTCCTTTTCTTATCTCTGTTCTAGATAACAATAAAAATTAACATTTTAGAGCCTGTTTCTCCCAACCCCCCCCCTTGCAGTGTGATTTAAGACAACTCACTACTGACCAAGAGAATTTAAAGGACTGGGGGTGGAGCACATGAAAAATACAAAATGTACAGTCTTTTAAGCATTGTACAAATTGGTCACAAGGAGGGTACCTATCCGGTACAGAAAAAGACTACAGATACAGTGTGTAGCTTCATACGGTCTGTAACAACGGAGGGGGTATCTCAGACTACAGATACAGTGTGTAGCTTCATACGGTCTGTAACAACGGAGGGGGTATCTCAGACTACAGATACAGTGTGTAGCTTCATGCGGTCTGTAACAGCGGAGGGGTATCTCAGACTACAGATACAGTATGTAGCTTCATGCGGTCTGTAACAACAGATGGGTATCTCAGACTACAGATACAGTGTGTAGCTTCATGCGTCTGTAACAACGGAGTGGTATCTCAGACTACAGAAACAGTGTGTAGCTTCATGCGGTCTGTAACAACTGAGGGGTATCTCAGACTTCAGATACAGTGTGTAGCTTTATGCGGTCTGTAACAACGGAGGGGTATCTCAGACTACAGATACGGTCTGTAACAACGGAGGGGTATCTCAGACTACAGATACAGTATGTAGCTTCATACGGTCTGTAACAACGGAGGGGGTATCTCAGACTACAGATACAGTGTTTAGCTTCATGCGGTCTGTAACAACAGAGGGGTATCTCAGACTACAGATACAGTGTGTAGCTTCATACGGTCTGTAACAGCGGAGGGGTATCTCAGACTACAGATACAGTGTGTAGCTTCATACGGTCTGTAACAGCGGAGGGGTATCTCAGACTACAGATACAGTGTTTAGCTTCATGCGGTCTGTAACAACGGAGGGGTATCTCAGACTACAGATACAGTGTGTAGCTTCATACGGTCTGTAACAACGGAGGGGTATCTCAGACTACAGATACAGTCTGTAGCTTCATACGGTCTGTAACAACGGAGGGGTATCTCAGACTACAGATTCAGTCTGTAGCTTCATACGGTCTGTAACAATGGAGGGCTATCTCAGACTACAGATACAGTCTGTAGCTTCATACTGTCTGTAACAACGGAGGGGTATCTCAGACTACAGATACAGTCTGTAGCTTCATACGGTCTGTAACAACGGAGGGGTATCTCAGACTACAGATACAGTCTGTAGCTTCATACGGTCTGTAACAATGGAGGGCTATCTCAGACTACAGATACAGTCTGTAGCTTCATACGGTCTGTGACAACGGAGGGCTATCTCAGACTACAGATACAGTCTGTAGCTTCATACGGTCTGTAACAACGGAGGGCTATCTCAGACTACAGATACAGTCTGTAGCTTCATATGGTCTGTAACAATGGAGGGCTATCTCAGACTACAGATACAGTCTGTAGCTTCATACGGTCTGTAACAATGGAGGGCTATCTCAGACTACAGATACAGTCTGTAGCTTCATACGGTCTGTAACAACGGAGGGCTATCTCAGACTACAGAAACAGTGTGTAGCTTCATACGGTCTGTAACAACGGACTATCACACGCATAGTATCTGTGTATGTTTGTTCCTGTTACCCTTAGTGATCTACAAGAACTTTAGCTTTTGTTATTAATAAATTGTACATTTGCTTTAAGAATTTGTCTGGGTCTGTATCCAGTCTGCCTGGGGTCTGCACAATAGAGCTGATTATCTCGAGCTGTTGGTCTGTATTATTACCACTATTTGTGTGTGGGATTTAGTACATATTTTGGGCTAGATTACAAGTGAGATGCAAATGATTGCACTAGGCTTATCGCCATTGTTTGCACCCCCTTTCCATTACGCTTGTAATACAAGTTGAGTGAAATCACTTGCGCTATCGCTTTTGAGATATAAGCTTCAATCTTTACAGCAATCTCAGAGCTGTGGTTAACTGCATTCGGAAACAAAATATTGTACAAAGCACTTAAAAAATACATTACAAAGTAAAATTACACTCATATTAACACTGTCTAGTAAAAAAATAAAAAATAAATATTCCACACAAAAGTTATAAGGTATCAAAGAAAAAGCCACAAAAGGACTTTAACATTGAGATTCATAAAAATACATTGCTGAAGATGTATGTGTGTGTGTATGTATATATGTATATATATATATATATATATATATATATATATATATATATATATATATATATATGTTACAGTTAAAGTGCAGAAATCAGTTAATGTGCACATTGCCTAGCTAATCTGCAGATTAACTAGGGTGATCAGTTAAAGTGCAGAAAAAATGTTTCATTTCTCAAATTACCTAGGTAATCTGCACATTACCTACTAGGCACTAGTTAAAGTGCAAAAAATGCACTTTAGCGGTAACATATATATAAACTAAAGGGAGTCACATGGTTTTTCCTATGATAATCAGTTCATATCACTTTTTATTAGAGAGCCTGGGGCACTTTCTTGTGAAAATGGAGGTAAAAACAAAATCTTAAAGGGTAGTGCGGCACACTTTATGCATCATTCATTGCCCAGACACACAGTTTTCCCAAGGGTATAACAACTGCTCTCATTTTGTTTTTGCATTTATTAGCATCTTGGCCTCTACACTTCTAAGCATTGTATATTTCCCATTCTGCATTCTGAATTGTTACAGAATCGACCCATTGTGGAATTATGCAATGAGCACAAATAAATGTAAGAACATCGTACTGAGAATGTGAAATATCTGCCATTCTAGCTGTAATGTATCTGTGATAATACAGTTGAAAAACAAATAATACACTTTCAAGCACTTTAGCTTTTTAGAAAAGTTTGTTTCTCTCATGTAAACTGTTTATTGAAAAAGAAGCCGAAGAATGTTTCGATTTCGGCCGAGGGCAGATACGCACCAGAGTGCTCTGTTCTAATCAGAGCCTTGGGCGCCGCAACTGCCTCTGGGAACCTTACCATGGGTCCCAGCCTGCACGTCTTGAAATTCTCTGTCTGGGAAATTATCTATCTATTGAATCTATAATAAATAGATAGATTCGATAGGTAATTTCCCAGACAGAGAATTTTAAGACATGCGGGCTGAGACCCATGGTAAGGTTCCCAGAGGCAGTTGCGGTGCCCAAGGCTATGATTAGAACAAAGCACTCTGGGGCGTATCTGCCCTCGGCCGAAATCAGAACATTCTTCGGCTTCTTTTTCAATAAACCGTTTACATGAGAGAAACAAACTTTTCTAACTTTAACTACACGGAAGCAGTTAATGTGCACATTACCTAGGTGATTAGAACAGAGCACTCTGGAGCGTATCTGCCCTCGGCAGAAATCAGAACATTCTTCGGCTTCTTTTTCAATAAACCGCTTACATGAGAGAAACAAACTTTTCTAACTTTAACTACACGGAAGCAGTTAATGTGCACATTACCTAGGTAAAGTGCAGATTCTGCACTTTAACTGAGCAAATCATTTAATCTGCAGATTAGCTAGGTAATGTGCACATTAACTGTTTCTGCACTTTAACTGTACCATATATATATATATATATATATATATATATATATTATATGTGTATACATGACTGTCAATACATATATACACATGTAAATAAAAGTGTTTATATATAAATATATAGTAACAAAGGAGAGCACTCTCACGCCGTATATCAACTGCCAGGGTGCTAGTGTAATTAAATATAACTGAACACAAAACTGGCACTCTCTGGTATTTCCAAAAAATCCTTTACGGTGAAAGTAGTGACGTTTCGGGGACAGAGTATCTGAGGAAGGGGATACGCTGTCCCCGAAATGTCACTACTTTCACCGTAAAGGATTTTTTGGAAAGACCAGAGATTGCCAG
Source organism: Bombina bombina (assembly GCF_027579735.1). NCBI lineage: Eukaryota > Metazoa > Chordata > Amphibia > Anura > Bombinatoridae > Bombina > Bombina bombina. The sequence goes on from NC_069503.1 coordinate 42,020,592, forward strand.
TTTTGTGTTTATATATATATATATATATATATATATATATATATATATATATATATATATATATATATATATACTAGTCCTAAAGCCCGTTCACAAGGGCCATTTTTTGCAGTACAGCGGTCCCACTCCTTGCGCTCCCTCCCCCTCTCTTTTGCTCTCTCTCCCCCCTCTCTTTTGCTCACTTCCCCCTCTCTTTTGCGCTCTCTCTCGCTCCACCTCTCTTTCTTTTGCTCTCTCTACCCCCTCTCTTTGACTCTCTCTCCCCTCTCTTTTTCTCTCTCTCCCCTCTCTTTTTCTCTCTCTCCCCTCTCTTTTTCTCTCTCCCCTCTTTTTCTCTCTCCCCTCTCTTTTTCTCCCTCTCCCCTCTCTCTTTCTTTCTCTCTCTCTTTTTCTCTCTCTCCCTCTCTTTTTCTCTCTCCCCCCCTCTCTTTTTGCTCCTTCTCTCCCCCCTCTCTTTTTGCTCCTTCTCTCCCCCCTCTCTTTTGCTCCTTCTCTCCCCCCTCTCTTTTGCTCCTTCTCTCCCCCCTCTCTTTTGCTCCTTCTCTCCCACACCACTTGCAATCTAGCCCTTTATTTTTAGTAAATACAAAATGTCTGACAGTGAGGATTAGTAGGAAGCACAGTACAATACTGCAGTATTAGATTTAACTTGCATTTAAACAACTCTTATTTAACATTTCTTCTTAGAGAAAATATTATGTGCAAGTGCTGCTCTTTCATATAAATTATATTTAAAAATTATTATAATATATTTGTAAAGCTGTAGTATGTCCCACTCATAGATTGTCTGCTCCTGATCTTATAATGTAAAGTTTTTTGGAAAGATTCATATTTAAGGTACAATTATAACACCCACAGAGCTAACTGTACTAAATGCTTGTGCTGAGTCAATAGCACATATGTAATAACCTAATCAGCTGATCTGTATCACATGAATTGTTATGTGTGCCTTTAATTATACCTTACGTACAGTTAATCAGAACCATTATTTATTATTATCTGTCTAAACCATTTAATATACTTTTTACAGACACGGCCAGAGCACTGAGAGATATCACTTATTGATGTAACTGGAGTGAATAAGGGAACCTTCTTCCTGAGCACAGACATTGGAGCCTGTTATCAGCATGAACTCATATGTATTAGGTGAGTAAATAGATATTATGCTGACTTTAATTACTGGGAATATAGAATAGATCACTCATTAAACAAATATAAACTATTATATTTATATCTGCATCTTTTAATTACATTTGTGTCAACACCTGCTCTCAGAACACCTGCCACTCTACCTTAGTCTGCCCCAACTTCGCTCATGCAACACCCATAACTACACTTACGCCTAAATAAAAAGAGAGAAACGCTCAACCTGGGAATGAACAATAGCATAATAGCTTGTTCTATGGCTAGTTACCACCCAAGAAGCATCCTCTTTTTTGCTCAACATGTGCTTTTCACAGAGAAGAACTTTCCTGAAGTATATCAGTCTTACGCCTTACACCTACCTGGTTCCCATGTGTGGAACACCCACAACTACACCAATGAGTGAGTGTTCCCCACCCAGAACCACCACTAATTTGTGTGTTTAATTTAACAGTGAGTATTATTAATACTAATACATTTTTGGCTGATTATATATATCAAACAACTGCAAGCTAAGAGTATAATAAGATCACTGCTCCTTAGCCTTTCAAAAAATCTCACAATCTCACAAAATCTCATCTGTGATGATTAAGACATCATGTTCTCACCCAACTGGTTGAGCATGAGTCGGGCAGGACTGTATGTGTATTTGCTTGTGCAATGTTAAATGAGGATGGAGGATGCCACCTCTCTTGCCCAGAATACAGATGTACTTGTTTCCTGGCTGAGAACATTATCTACCTGAACATTGTTTAATGGGGCGCTATAACTAATCAGTCGTTTAGTTTACTATGATTTAGAAATATTTCCATTATTTTTCTTTTCCTGTTTTAATTTGTGATTTACAGGTTAATCAATTTAAAAATGAACACAAAACAGAAGACATTTTATGAAGAGTAAATAAATAATATGATTTGTGTAAGACGATGGATTCCATTATAAAGAATAAACTTTCTTCCTTTTCTTTTTATGTAGACAAACAATTGAATAGTTCATATCCATCCTTCACTACAGGAAGCATCAGAATGATACCGCAGACTCCAATAGTCTTAGACACCAATGACTATTCACAAACATTGGGGATATCACAAAAGATATTAACAGACGATGTTGAATTAGCAGGAACTGGGCAGCAATCATTATGTACAGAGAGTAATTTAGTCATGAAACAAGAGGACAACATTTATGCCTTATCTAGTGAAATGATTATCCCAGAGGATAAACCACACACATTTACTGAGTTTTCAAAACATTTAAAAGAAGGGGAAAGTCTTAAGTCTAGCCAAATGGTTCATACAAATAAGAAACCATTCAAATGTACAGAATGTGAGAAAAGCTTCACATGCAATTTGCATCTCCTTGAACACCACACAGTTCACACAGTTGTGAAACCTCACACGTGTACAGAATGTGGGAGATGTTTCACATCTAAAGGAAGCCTTAAGTATCACACAAAGACCCACACAGGAGAGAAACCTTTCACATGTAATGAGTGTGGGAGATGTTTCACACAGAAGAGTAGTCTGAAAACTCATGAAAGGAGTCACACAGGAGAAAAACCTTTCAGATGTACAGAGTGTGGAAAATGTTTTACACAAATAAGTAGTCTGAAAACTCATGAAAGGAGTCACACAGGAGAAAAACCTTTCACATGTACAGAGTGTGGAAAACGTTTTTCAAAAATAATGAATCTGAAACGCCATGAAAGGATTCACACAGGTGAAAAGCCTTTCACATGTACAGAATGTGGAAAACGTTTTACAGAAATATGTAATCTTAAAATTCATGAAAAGAGTCACACAGGAGAAAAGCCTTTCACATGTACAGAGTGTGGAAAATGTTTTACACAAAAGAGTAATCTAAAAACTCATGAAAGGATTCACACAGGGGAAAAGCCTTTAACCTGTACAGATTGTGGGAAAAGCTTTACACATAAGAGTACTCTGATAAAACATGAAAGGATTCACACAAGGAACAACTATTTCACATGTACTGAGTGTGGAAAACGTTTTTCAGAAATAAGTAATCTGAAAACTCATGAAAGGTGTCACACAGGAGAAAAGCCTTTCACGTGTACAGAGTGTGGAAATGGATTTACAAACAAAGGTAATTTGAAAAATCATGAAAGGAGTCACACAGGAGAAAAGCCGTTCACATGTACAGAGTGTGGAAAAAGTTTTACACAAAAGGGTAATCTAAAAACTCATGAAAGGAGTCACACAGGAGAAAAGCCTTTCACATGTACAGACTGTGGAAAACGTTTTACAAATAAGAGTACTCTGAAAACTCATGAAAAGATTCACACAAGTTAAAACTTTTTCACATGTACAGAGTGTGGAAAAGGATTTACACAAATGGATCATCTAAAAGCTCATGAAAGGATTCACAAGGGAAAAAAACTCTCACATGTTTAGAAAGTGAAATATTGTTTGTATACAAGAAAAATATTTACACACAAAGAAACTTTATATACACACTGTAGAAACCTTTTCAAAATGATCCTAAAGAGGATATCAAGTTAAAAAACATCCTATTGCAAATAATGTTTTCCATTTCCCTATTACAAAAGCCAATGTAATAATTGACACCTTGGAGATATATTTAATGTGTTCACAGTGTAGGTAAATTTTTTCTTTAAGAACTAGATGTTTAGCATTCCTCATTTTAGATACCAGAGAGAATACTGAGGTGAAACTGATTTATATAATGAGAAATGGTACATGCAAGATCATAATCAGTTTAATTGGAATAGCTCTCCTGCTGTCCTTTGTTCCTTTATACATGTGCTCTTCAGTTTCTATCATATCAATGTGATAGAATCCAAACACACAGGAATATACAAATCTGTCCTCATATTGACCAGTTTACTTAAGTATTTGTCACCAAAGCACCCCCAGTGTTGTTTATTAATTTGCCTTACATTTAGAGAATAAAGGAGTCTTTGTATGAATAAAGTGTGAGAAAAATATATAAACAAGAACATCAGTCTTAAATAATTTATATCTGGGAGATATAGTTAGTGTGTACATCATATGGATAAACTTTTTTTTTTTTTTCTCGCAATCATTTTTATTGAAATTCAAAGATCAAACAAGTCTCACAATTTCAGTAAACAAGTAGGTGGGGGCTGGCAGGCTCCCCAAATCAGAAGGCATAAAATGGAACTCGATGGACACACAGGTCCAAAATGGTATATATGGAAAAGGGAAAAAGAAAACAATGTGTACGTAGCCCTTCTATCACATCGGAAGGGAGAACAAAATCAATAGAATTATTATAATCCTAGTAAGGGAAATAAGGTGGGGGGGGGGAAGAGGGGGTGCAGCTTGGAGTCATATTCTGGTTATATCACTAAATTCAGGGGAGATGCATCATCGACTATGAGGAGGCTGACTTTGTTAGTTGCTGTATATGAGAGAGGTCCTATGGTTAGTGGGGTGCTGTGTATGGGTTGTGGGCTAGAATATCTTTGAACCAGATTGTGTTGTATTTATCTTGCTAGTCTGCCCATGTAAGTTCAAACAAGTCAGATTTGTTAAGTGAGTGAAATATGTCTTTCTCCATGGTATATAGGTATGTCATTGTGTTTGGAATTTCAGGCTACTTTGTGGGTGACTCCCTTTTCCAAGATCTAGCTTTATTGTTTTTAATAGATGAGAAAAGGAATATACATTACAGACTATGGTGCATAGGGAGATTGTGTAGGCCTAGGTGCAAGAGAGCCATAGCGGGAGATCTTGATGCTTGAATCTTCATTCTAGAGAGGGTCAAGAAACATGAATTCCAAATGGGTTTGACTTTGGGACATTGCCACCAAATGTGGACCACACTTTCTCCAGCAGAGAGGGGAAGATCCTGGGAACATTCTGGCTAATCTTGTGGGGACATAATACCAATGTGATATAACTGTAATATGTATCGTACTTGGTTTCACAGTGCAGAGTTTTTTGGTGCAAGTGTTCATTGCCATATTTGAGATGGGGTGGTGATGTTTAAAAGAGAGTCCCATCTATGAAGATGAGGTGCCAGTGTAGGGGGAACAGTGCCTTCCAGTAGGTTGTAGTGTGTGGCTAGTGGTTTATGTAGCCTGTGGCCTCTTTGCCAGATGGACTCCCAGGGGTTCAAGGGACGAGAAGATTGGGGATAAATCCCCAACTTGTGAGGAAGCTCTTAATTCTGGTGAATTCAAAGGATTAGTAGGATTTTCTAATTGATCTAGGGTAACAAATTTGTCCTGAGAGGTAGTTGACCAGAAATCAGAGACTCGCTTGACCCCCAAACTTGCCCATTTATTTGGATGAGTTTCACTTAAGCCTGTGAACAGGCCGGCAGTGAAATTGATGGGTGATGGATGCAGAGCTACTAAACAACAGTGGCAAATCTTATCCCAGACAGACACTCTAGGACTACAGGGTTTGTAATTCCAAGAGTTCTTTGACAGTGGGTTGGGGTCCAAATTATATCTGAAAGGGGAGTGAGGCTTGTTCAATGTCTCTCCACTTGTCAGAGGATTGTGTTCATAGTATGCTCCTTCATAGTATTTCACAACTGATGGGGAGGGGAGGCCAGGCCTCCTAAGTGAATGGGGTGTAAAATTTTGTGTGCAATTCTAGGTGGTTTGCCCTGCTAAATAATTCTGGAAAATTAACTTTGGAATTGAAGTAAAAGGTAAGTGGGAACTTTAAGTGGAAAGCATCTGAATAGGTTTGTGAGCCTGGGAAGAAAAGGCATTTTGTGGGATGTAATTGACCCATCCAAGAGATAGATTTATGATTCCATTTGTTATTCAAGATTAAGTCCATTAATAAGGGGATATAGTTGTCTTTAATAATCTGAGGTATGCTGTTAGACAGCTGAACTCCCAGATGTGTGATATGTTTATTTGTCCGTCCAAGTGAAATTATATGTTGCTTTTAATTTGTGGATATAGTCTTGGGTATATCCCCACCAGTATACCTCAGTTTTTGTTGTATTGAGTTTATAAAAGGATAGATTACCAAATTTCTCGAGAATACCTAACAGCTCGGAGATAGTGTGTGCTGGGTTAGCTGAGAATATAGTGATATTGTCAGTCAAACAGCGCAATTTTATGTGTCTTGCCGAATAGCGTAATTACATCTAACTTTTTTTCTGACCGTATCTGCTCAGCTAAAGGTTCTATCGCCAAGGCAAATAGAAGGGGGGATAGGGGACAGCCTTGTCTGGTTCCATTAGAAATTGCAAATGACAACGATTGGAAGCCTAAATCTTTCACTTTTGCTGTTGGTGTGGAATATAAAGCTTGGATGGCGAGAAATATAAAAAATCCTTTATTAATACATATTTAAAAGTTTGCAGACAGACATGGCAGGACAGGTAAGGTAAGAACAGTCTGACGAATTTTGCGCCCCCTAGTGGTGCTTACTCATGAGTAAGCGCCACTAGGGGGCATGAAATGCGTCAGACTGTTCTTACCTGTCCTGCCATGTCTGTCTGCAAACTTTTAAATATGTATTTATAAAGGATTTTTTATATTTCTCAAATTCTGGGCTTTTGGAGTAGTGCCTGCATCCTGTGTTTTGTGTGCTAGTTCTTGCGGCCCCATCCACCGCTTTCTCGCTATGGCACTCCGTGTGAGAACTGGGCCTTTTTGCTTACCCCTCACCAAGGGCTTGACTTCCGGGTTACGTGGATGAGTGCTGCGGTTGCATCTCTTTCCAAACATTTCATGATTTTTACAATCTGTTTGATTTCAAGTACTGTGAAGGGGGCAATAAGTGTACTTTGCTGTTCATTCGCGAGGGTCGGTAGGTTCAGTGAATTTATGAACATGCGAATATTGTGTGGAGGAGCGGAATTTGGATGTTCTGTGTTTTTAATTATATATAGTTGTGAGTAGATCTCCGCAAAGCTGTCACCAATTTGTGTTGGTATTCAGAAAGTTGTGGGGCCCTGGTGAATTTGATGAATACGAGAGGTGCTAGTTCGATGGCGCAATTTATTAGCTAACATAGTGTCAGCTTTATTACTTTTGTCATGAAAGGTTTGCTTGAGTCTGGCTAGATTTTGTTGCGATCTACATAATTCTAATTAACTAATATGGGTTTGGATAGCAGTAATTTGTGCGATTATGTGTTCAGAAATGACAGCGGTTGGAGGACTCAAGTTCTCTAAGTTTACTATGTGCCTGGGCTAGGGTGAGTCCAGCTAGTTTTTTCAAATGGGCCTGTTTGCGGATAATATACCCTCTTATAACAGCCTTTATTGAGCCCCAAAGCGTTTAAATTTTTAATTTGGGCGTTATCAATTTGCTGGATGAGTTCTGTCATGTCATGTCTTAATTCCTCCCTAAAAGTGATATCTGACAAAATGTTATGGGGAAGGCACCAAGAATTCTTAAGTTTGGGGCTACCTGCAGACTGAAGATCGGCCAGAACTTGGTCGTGGTCTGACCAGGGGCAGATAAAGATACGTGCTCATCTGACCAAATCAAGAGTCTTAGATAGGCAGAAAATATGATCAAGTCTAGCATATGTTTTGTGCGAGAGTGAGTAGTGGGTGTAGTCTCTGTCTTTTGGGTGAAATGATCTCCAAACATCATAATATCCAAATTGAGACATAATGATTCTTAATTTAAGAGATAGGAGTTTATATTGGGGGTTCTGCTTAGTAGGAGTCACTGTTTTCCTGTCCACTGTACTATCCCAAGTCATGTTAAAGCCACCTGCTAAAATTACTCTTCCTTGTCTGAACTGTTTCACTACCTGTAGGACTTTCCTACAGGTGTATAGATTGATGAGTATTGGGTAAGTAAGCTGAGATCAATGTGTGTAGTATGTGGCCTAATCTGCAGATTAGGATCTAGCTTGAGGGTCTTTGATTACCTGTATCTGTTCAACTGCTAGTCTCTTATCATAATGGCTGTCCCCCTAGCTTTTTTTGGTGAATGCAGAGTATTCAATGGTTGTATAAGTATGATAGTGGAATATGTGGGGAGTAGCTGACTGCCAATGGGTTTCCTGGAGAAACAACCTCAATCTGGGCATTGGAATTTGAGGGAACAAGTTAGTAGGCTATGCTTAAAAGGAGAATTAAGGCCTCTAGTATTATGGGTCATAAATCTAAGAGAATCCATTTGTGTATGGTTAAGCTTAGGGACAGAATGGGTAATATTATCATTGTTATTGAGGTTCAAGTAAGTGACCCACCTAGACAAGCTTGGCAGGAGAGGGGGAGGTGGGAGAGGGTCCAAGCAAAGGAAAATGAAAGTAAGTTTCAGATACTATAAAAAGCAACCCACAGGCTATGAAGTTCAGATCAGACAATAATACAACAATTAGTCTGCAGTACTATCAGTAATAACAATTTGTACTAATTAATAAATACAGTGCCAATTGATGCCTTTGTATCTACAAATAGCAGGTGTTGCTTGTGTAGCTGAGATATGAGATCCTTTTGTATGTGCAATTAGCTTTGGAGTGTGACACACCAGGAGTGATCTCAGGAAAGTCTAAGCTGGGTTATAGGTGCTCCCAAGACCCAATTAAAGCCAGTTACAAGGGATCTATGGGGTTAAGAGTTCTACTTAATACGGTAGTGGAAGAATTTCAAACCATAGAAACAGTGACAGGGTTTGGTAGGCCCCAGGTAGCATTATTATCTGGTTTGCTTCAACTTTTCATATGTGTGATTGACACAGTCCGTTAGGTTAGAGCAATAATTAAGGCTCATTGTTTGGGGATGATGTAGGTATTTGTTGAAGAGTGCTATAACAAACCTAGATGGTCATGAAATAAATATCTTGTGGACCCTAAGGTATTGGGAAATAGGTCCAAAGTAGGCAAAATGTGATGTGTGGGTGCAAAAAGGATATATCTCATCCAGTAGTTCCTGATAGCCTGGAAGTCTGGGCCTGTCCTAGTCAAAAAGTATAGTGCAAGGTTATGAGAAGGCTTTTGTGCAGTTCTCCTGTATCTCAGGTAAAGTTGTCTGCTTTGCAAGGGTTCCGCAGCTATACAAACCATGTAACTTCGCCGGTGACAAACAGAGCTGCGCTCCTTAACAGGCTGGGGAGAACCAGGATGCGTTCACGTGGTGGTCCAGATGGCGCCCCTTACTCGCAAGGTAAAACACAGTTGCAGACTCCTGCTGATTCAGTTGGGAGTGTCCTCTACCAGGTCCCGGGCAGCTTCAGCGCTCAAAGGGTTTCCAGTCAGTGTGTAGCGCTGCAATTGAGTCTTGCAGGAGACAAGGTGGCAGTTCTGTGTCAAAATGGGCCGTTCAGCAAGCCACTTTACAGCATTCTCTTCCGGCATGAATTGCTGCTCTATAAAGCCTCGGCTATCGTCCGTGTACTCACTCTGCCATGCTAGATGACTCTGGAGCTGAGCCCCAACCCTTTAGGACAGACTTCCATTTCGTCCAATAACCACCCTCTAAGGACCGGATAGCTGTGTTGGGTAGGGTTCCGGGTGCCTTGTTAGGCCGCAACCTCGGCCGTCCTCCTCTCAGGCACGATGCCCGGCACCATCAAAACACAGCTGATCAAACTTAGTCTACTCGCTGTGAGTTTTTATTTAGACAATATAGGGTGGTTAGATTTCAAAATTGGCTAAGAAGTTTTTGGCTAAGAAGCCGTAATCATAACTAAAACAGAACATATGTAAAACCTATTTAAAGGAAAAACTTAAGGATGATTGGCCATTTGTAAGCCAATACCTGCATGTTGAACTGAAAGGGAAATATTTACCCTATATTAACTTAGATGGTTATCAATCATTAATCAATGCTGCCTTCAACCAAATTCAGTGGTAAATGTTATAAAATAACAAAACGAAGTGAAGCAAAATACTAAATACAACAATTATTATTATTATGAAAAAACACTCATATTAAAAATGAAACAAAAAATATTAGTCCTCAAGCATAGAGGTGTAGAAGTAAATGGAAACATAAAAATATGTAAAGATATATAAATATATGTAAACAACGAACAAATGAAGATAAGTGTAGAAACAAATGATGTGGATACAGTTAAGGTTACTTCTATAACCAATATACAAAATTAGAGTGCGCTAAACAGCTCTACCTGTAGCCTAATTCAACACTATTAGTAGATCAATTTGATATGATATATTACAGATAAAATTCTTTTTTAAAAAACAATACGGATATATTATAAATATGTAAACACTTTTAAACTTTATTTACACAAATATAATCCCGGAAAAGGCTCTACTTCTGAAAGGGCACTTCCGTTTGCGTCACAGCTGAATAACTAATAGGAAGACTAGAGAGTCTTGGTAGGCAATCGGAGCAGAGGTGGTGTGTCAGAGAACTTGTTCCCCCAGCGGAGGGTTCCCTTTATGAAAAAGAAATACTTTCCCTTTAAGGATTCCGGTATAAAAGACTGCCTGACAGGATACAGCTTATCTTGATAAAAGCATCTTAGCTGAAATGCGTAGATGACCCAGGACAAGATCCGTTCAGCTGGCCAGCCTTGGTAACGGATGTTTCCCTGTTTCCCTGTTTAGCAGCAACCCTGTAAGTGTCACTGTGGGTGACGGAAGTTTGGGAAAGGACAAGTTGAAATCCCACTATTGAGGATATTGTGCTCCTGGAAGCATTTTACAAATAACAAAAGAATCACATCGCTAATTTGAAAGCAACACTCACCGGCAACCCGGCAAGGCTATTGGTGCAGTAAAGAAGTCACGTGAAGACCCACACGTCACAGCCAGGTAACGGCTGATTCAGAAACGCCAAACACCGCCGCAAGGGTAAAGCCGACTCGGGGAAAGGTATTTGATCTTAAACCTTTCGGATTCTGGTGAGTGCTGTTATTTCTTTTATGTTTGGGACCAACGAGTTGATAATTCCATATATACCAACAGAGGATATATTTTTAATACCTGTCAACTTTGAATACAACAGTAACCGACAACTTAAGGGGTACTTCACAGTGAAAAATTGACATCTCATAAAAGTTTTTTTTCTCTGGAGATATAAGCAACAACAAAGAACGATATATAAAGAATGAGGATAACATATTGACACTCTATTCTGATATATATTGTTTCCTGTACAATCTTTGAAACAAAACTGATACAATCAATCATCTGGTTAAACGAGCAAAATAGATATCTTTGGCTTTGAACATTTGCAAGCTTTCAGCTTATACTAGTATTTTAAGTGTTAAAAGTGAAATATAAAATTGTCGCTATGTTATAGTATTTAACAAATAAGGTGCACCTTATAATAAGTGTTTTAAGTGTCTATATTTGTGTAAATAAAGTTTAATAGTGTTTACATATTTATAATATATCCCTATTGTTTTTAAAAAAAGAATTCTATCTGTAATATATCATATCAAATTGATCTACTAATAGTGTTGAATTAGGCTACAGGTAGAGCTGTTTAGCGCACTCTAATTTTGTATATTTATTAAGATTGTAGTGTGGATCTTGGGAAACCACACTTTGTAGAGTTGCATATATCTAACTTAAAGGGTTTATTCTTTTTGTTTATTACTTCTATAACCACCAAGAACCTTGTACAACAGTATTACCATTAGCTCATAGAGGCTAAACTGTATACTTATATTTGTTAATGCATATATATATATATATATATATATATATATATATATATATATATATATATATTCATAAGGTGTATATATTTAACTCTTCCATCCTTGAAACCCAAATAGATACTTCCAGTTCTCACAAATATTTCTATTCTCTACATCAAATTATGCATAAACACAATATTATATTATTAGGTTAGTATAGTAGGGTCAGTAGTATAAATGGCACATAATGATAATTAAAAAAATGGTAATCCTATTTATGTCCCACGGTAGGTGTAGGGCTAGGTAAGAACAGGAACAAGAGGGAACAAGAGACATCATATACATTTATTTCCAATAATTAATGAGATCATACTCAGAGTTCAGTCCCCTGGGTACTGTGGTTTGTAATTTAATCACCCAGAACATTTCTCTTTTACCCAATGCTTTATTTCTATCTAAGGGGGATCTTTACCTGCTCTATTGCTTGCCACCTGACCATGTTATTCTTTTTGGAATGTACATATTTAAAATGTTTAACCAGGGGAGTAGTTGCCTCTCCTATCTTAATAGTTGAGAGATGGTTACGTATCCTAGTATTCACATCATTGGTAGTGAGTCCAATATATTGTAGATGACATTCAGTACAAATAATCTGGTAGATGACATAGGAGGATGAACAGTTTAGGCAGGAGGTGATTTGAAAATCTTCACCACTGAGCAAAACCTCTGAGCAAAAAGTATGAGAGATGATGCAAAACTCACATGGTCTGCATCTTGTCCTGCGACATCTGTACATCCCCCTATGTCTCAACCATGAACTAGCATCTACCTTGGTCATAGATGGAAGTACAGATGATGATAGGTGATTGCCAATAGTTTTACTTCATCTATAGGAGCACCGTAGGCCCCTTTCAACACTCTCCACCAAATTGTCACCTGCTGCATTTAAACGCAAATGCTTATTAATAATGCTACATATCTGTTTATACTGATCACTATGATCTGTTACAAAAGTGACCTTATGTTGAACTTGTTCATGACTTAGTGTATTAGGTTTAGAATCATCCAGAAAGATAGCCCTATCAATTAGATCTACCTGTTGCTGTGCCCTACTTGTCTAGGGTACCCTCTCTCCCGGAGTCTTTCCCTCATTTCCTTACATTGTCTGTTATATGTCATTTGCTCTGTGCAATTTCTTTTAACCCTTATAAGTTGACCCTTTGCTACTGCAAAAGGAACATGATGTGGGTGGCAACTTTTTTTTTTTTTTTAAACAAGCTTTATTGAACAATTAAATCAAAGGTAAACAGAATCACTGCAAATTTGAGAGATTACAAAGTAAACATATGTGGGTGCGCACAGCGCAAACCACATTACAGTTCCATGTTACAGTGAAGGATAGCTTGGTGTTTTATCAATTTATAACAATAGTTGTTCAAACCGATATGGACAAAAAATACTAACATTGAGTTTAAAGTTTTCCAAGACACCGGAAAAGGCAATAGAAAGGTAAAAATTTTGTTGTAAGAGGGTAGAAGAAGAAGAAGAAGAAAAAAAGGGGAGGGGTAGAGGTTGAGGTGGCTATATGTCATTTGGGGTATTTTCTTAGTTAAATTTTGACGCTTGTAGGCCTCACGCAGGAGCAGGGGACCAAACGGCCATCATTAGTTCATAGGTGGCCATTTGGTTACATTTAAGGTAATGCAATTTTTCCATAATTAATAGCTCCTCTACAGAGGAGCGCCATTCTGCCAACGTGGGGACCTCCCTAGACTTCCACAACCTAGGGATGAGTTTCTTAGCTCCTGTGAGCATTAGTAGAAGGAGGACTATGTGTAGATTTAATGTTAGGAAGGTGTAGGAATAGCAGGGTTTCAGGAGTGTTGGGTATAGTTGTGTTCAGTTTATCAGACATTTCCCCCATAACTGCCACCCAAAAGTTAGTCAGTTTGGGGCAGGACCACCAAATATGTATGATCGAGCCCAACTCCCCACACCCTCTCCAGCATGCAGCGTTAGCTGCAGGAAAAAACTGATGGAGCCTAGCAGGCGTGTAGTACCATCTGGTCACTAGCTTAAGCTGTATCTCCTGTACCTTAGCTGATACCGATGAACGTTTAATCAGCCCAAAAGATTTGAGCCATTCGTCTTCGTCTATTATATTGTCAAGTTCTCTATTCCATGCCCTAGTATATGTTGGCAGCTGTATGTCTGGTGGTAGGAGGAGAAGTTTATATATCTTGGATATCAGTTTTTTAGGTGGCGTGGTTTCCGTGCATAAAGATTCAAAGGGAGTTAAGCTTCTAAGGAATTTGTTTTTTTGTTTATGGGACAACAGGAAGTGCGAGAGCTGATGGTATCTTAGCCATGAGGAAAAAATGAGCCCAAATTGCTCCTGTAATTTTTGTTGTGATTTGAGCCTACCCTCCTCTTGTGCAAAATGTAAGATTCCTGTTCTTAGACTATAAGGAGAGCACATGCGTTTGCTGAGCTTGTAGTAAGCTATCTCAGGGTTTTCTATGATAGGGAGCATTGGTGAAAAAGGTTATGACATGTGTGTGCTCATGGCTATCAGTCTGTCCCACACCTGCAATGTCTCGAGTATTATGTGGTAATTTTGAATCAGCTTGGGGCATTTAGGCGTAGGGGTCCACACCAAGGATCCAACATTATTTAGCTTAAGGATCTGTCCATCTATTCTAACCCATTGTTTTTGCGTGGTGTTATGAGACCATTCAACCAGTCTCTGTAGGAAAATGGCCTTTCTATACAAAGCTAGATCTGGAAAACCCAGTCCTCCCCTGTCTCTAGGAAGATATAGTGTCTTTCTAGGTATTCTTGGTCGTGTACCTGTCCAGATAAATTGCTCTATGGTTCTCTGTAGGTGAGGTAGGAAGTCTGTCGGCAAGTGAATAGGGACCGTTTGCATAAAATATAATATTCGTGGTAAGATATTCATCTTAATTAGTCCTATCTTCCCAAGCCATGAAAGCGATTTATTCCTCCAGGAGGACAGATCGCTGATTATCTCCTTTCACAGGGTTAAGTAATTATTTTAAAAAATGTCTGAAGGGCGTGCAGATAAATATATACCTAGATATTTCAGTTTAGAGGCAGCTATAGGCACATTATACTCCGTTGCTAGGAGCTGAATATGTTCAATGGGGGCGTTTATGTTTAAAAGTTCTGACTTTGATAAATTTAAATGGAAGTTGGACTGCACTCCGTATTCTTTAATCTCTTTCAAGAGCTCAGGGGCAGATGTATCGATACTCGTAAGGGTATAAAGAACATCGCCGGCGTATAGGGCCTGCTTGTGCTCTTCATTTCGATTTGAATCCCTTTGATATTTCGGTTGTTTCTAACCCTCTGCGCCAGTGCCTCTATTGAAAGAGCTTAGAGCAGTGGGGACAGAGGGCACCCCTGTCGAGTCCCATTGGAAATGTTGAATTTATCCGACAAGATTCCGTTTAATCTTACGCGTGCGTTAGGAGCAGAATACAATGCAAAGGTCATTTTAATAAAAGCTTGACCAAAATTCATTGCACTCATAACCTGACGCAGAAAAAGCCAATCGACACGGTCGAAGGCCTTCTCCACGTCGGTCGAAAAGAGGGCTATTGGCACTCCTGTATTTTGGGCATAACTAAGAATCTGAAAGACTTTGTTGGTGTTGTCCCTCGCCTCCCTACCGGGCACAAAACCCACCTGATCTGTCGAGATAAGATTGGGAATATACTTCTTGAGGCGGTTTGCCAATATTTTAGCTAAGATTTTGATATCCATGTTTAACAGAGATATGGGCCTAAAATTTGCGGGGGATGTAGGGGGTTTTCCCGGTTTAGGGATAATTGAAATATGCACTTCGAGCATTGTGTTAGCGATGTTGGGGTTTTCTATCAGACTGTTAAACAGTTGAAGCATCACCGGGCATAAAGTTTTACTAAAAAATGTATAATATTTAAGTGAATAGCCGTCAGGGCCTTGGCATTTTCCACTAGGGAAGTCTTTAAGAGCCTGAGAAAGTTCCTCTGCGGAGATGGGCTCATCAAGGCTGTTCTTTTGATCTGAGTCCAATTGTGGCAACTCCAATGTTTCTAGGTATTGACCAATGAGCCGGGTTTTGGCCTCAACTGTATCAGTGCGTTCCTCAGAACTCGACTTGTGTGTTATATTGTATAACGCCTTGTAATATGCATGAAAAGAATTTGCAATTTGTTTGCAAACTTAGTGCCATCTGGATTTTGAATATAATGTACGTATGTTTTAAGCTGTTTTCTTCGGGTCGCCCTAGCTAACAATTTCCCTGGTTTATTACCCACTTCATAATATTGCTGTTTTATCGCCAGAGACTTACGCTGGGAGGACTCCAACAAATGGGCCTGAAGGTCCCTCCTTGTACTTTCTAAATTATTCTTGGTCTTTGCATCCCACGGGGTACTTTTGTGTATTGCTTCCAGTTGAGTTATAGTGTTTAGTAGATGGGTATACTTTAATCTATACTGTTTGTTGAGGCGGGCTTTGTGTTTAAGGTGTCGTCAAGTCTCCAGATATAAGTCGTGGGGGGGAGGTCAGGCCATTGAATCACGCAGGTAACTGGAATGTGATCTGACCAGGTAATTGATCCAATGGAGCAAGATGTAACCATGTCCAGTCCAGTTGTGTCAGTAAAAAAGTAGTCTATTCTAGAATATTTATTATGTGGGGGAGAATAATATGTGTAATCTTTACTCGTTGGGTGTATTGACCTCCATACATCATGCAAAACAAGGTTTGAGATTGTTGTCTTAACAGATTTATTTATTTTAGTACGGGTACTATATGAGTCATTGGACGTATCTATTGAAGCATCCATAGCTATATTAAAATCTCCCGAGAGGAACACTGATCCCTTCGCAAAGTCCAAAATGAGCTTTGATATTTTAGTCATGAACAAGTGTTGATCAGTATTCGGACTATAGAGAGTAGCCAAAGTAATTGGATGTTCATATAATAGCCCTGTCAATAATAAATATCTACCATCTGGGTCTTTTTCTACATGCAGAATTTTAAGAGGGACTGAGTGATGTATCAGTATTCCCACACCCCCTTTTTTGGAGAGGCCTGATGCGAAGATAGCTGTGGGGTATTGTGAGTTGAACCATCTTGGCTCCCTGCCCCTACGGAAATGTGTCTCCTGGTAGAATAGTACATGACTACATAGAATTTTGAGGGCTTTAAAAGCTATGGACCGCTTACCTGGGTTATTCAGCCCTTTGGCGTTGATAGTGGTTAGAGTAAGGCCGTGAGACCCAAATTTACTATGTTGATGATTCATATTGTATGGGGGAAGAAAAAAAAAAAAAAAGGGGGGGGGGGGGAGATGGGAGGGAGAAAGGAAATAGGGTTTTTTGTCCCCCTCTCCTATCCCCTCTGGTCACAAGAGGATCCCAGTAAGGAAACAAGAAATGTAGAAATGTAGAAAAAGAAGGAAAGAGAAGCTGGTGTCTTGGAATAAACGAACAGTACACAGAAGGTAGGCTAGAGATTATTTATAAGCAATCAATAACCTTCCAAAAACAGATAACAAACAGAATAAAGAATTATATAAGGACTCTTGGTAGCTACTAGGCCACTTTTCCAAGAGGTGATAAGAAGTAGGCATAGTTTATCGGGAATAGGGGAGGGAAGGGAGGAAGAGGGAGCAAGCCAGTGCAGCTTACGGAAGGGGGATGGTAGGTAGGGGTAAGGTGAGAGGATCAGCATTTAGATGCAAAAAACATGAGTCACAGTATTAATTTATGCATGCTATTATATAACAAATAGTCAGATAACTGTCTCAAATAACTCAGGATCAATGAAGGGCATTCTCAGAGTCTCTTGCTTAAAGTCTGATTATTAGAACACATTGGGGAACTCAACTAAATAACATTGTTGTAACAAACTAAGTAACTTTTTATTTGCAAAGTCAGGAAGTAAAGTCCATATACTTCCTCTTTGAACTCATTACACAAGAACCTCACAAATCAGGTAACAGAGTTGGAAGTCCCAGGAGACTCGTCAGTGCCCCGATGGGTCTCTCCTATTGCAAGACTGTCGTAGAATGTTTGAATGTCCGCTCCTGCCTTGTAAGTTGCTGTTTTATTATTATTTGTGGCCACTAAGGATACTGGAAATCCCCAGCGATAGGGGACTTTGTGCGCTCTTAGTTTAGCTGTAATGTGTCCTATGTCCCTCCTTTTCTGTAGGGTGGTTGGGGATAAATCTGAGAACATCTGAAGCTCCTCACCCGTATGTTGTACCGGGTGTTTGTTACGAGCATGCCAAAGAATCTCTTCTTTATCTTGGTAATTCAAGAAGCGGACAACAATGTCTCTGGGGGGTGCTTTGGGGGGTGGTTTTGCTCTGAGCACTCTGTGTGCTCGTTGTAACGTTATTTCTGGGGAGGAATGGGTGCCTTTCAAAGTGCGGAATATACTCTGTAGGTAACCTTCTATTGCAGGAGGATGTATGGACTCAGAGACCCCTCTAATGCGTAGATTGTTCCTACGGCCCCGGTTGTCTAGGTCTTCAAGCTTGTCGGATAATTGCTGTATGACTTCCGTGTGACCTTGGATTTCGGTACTCATAAGCTGAGTGGAGGTCAAACTGGCTGCCTGCGCAGTTTCAACTTGTGTGACCCTGGTATCTAGTATATTAATGTCCTTTCTGAGGTCGTTAAAGAGGGTGCACATTTCTTGCACTGCATTGTTGATGTCCTCTTTCGAGGAAAGGTGACGCAGATCCTCTTTTGTAATTAGGTGCTTCGCCTGCACATCAGTGTTCTGAGGCAGGTTTCTGTTATCTGGCTGTCTGGCTTCCATTGTGTCTGGTGGGGATGAGTTAGGCTCATCCACCTGTTTCAGGTATTTATTAAGAGTGCGCACTGGTGTGTGTTTATCAGCCTTGTTTTGCTTCTTACAAGGCATTACTCAGTTATCCCCCCCCCCCCCCACAATGAATAAGGGTCTGGGGCAGCTGAAAGCACGGCAATCTCCTGTCTTTAATAATTAACAATTTAGGAGTATATGTGGAAATGACAGCAAACTGAGTGATGACCAGAGTGTGCAGCCAACACTGTTGCAGTAAACACTTTGTGTATGTGAGAAAACCAATCAGGACCCTTTGTTAAGAGGCTTTTGCAGGTTATCAACCCCTGGTGAAACCAATAATAAAATTATTGAAACATTTTTAAACAACACTCCAATATTATATGCAAGTAGAGTAACAAACTTTAGCAAAGCGAGTCACAAGGACATTATAATGTACTAACTGCGCCGCTTATGAGCTCAATGTAAAATGCAGGAGTGAACTCTCAAGCCCCCCTCTAGCTCCGGTATCTTTTTAGTTTTATGTGAGGAGATCTAAGTATGTCCAAGTCCTCCCTCCTCCCTAAGGTCTTTAGCAGGCCGGGCTATGTGCGACTAGCAAATTAACGATACACCGCTAGTGATTCTGAGGAGACCGGTCCTGAATTGAAGCCGGGTACATCGCACAGCCGACAGTCCCCCTCTCAGAGCAAAGACGAGTGTGGCGCAGTTAGGCCCTGTCTCCTATATCAGCGTGGGAGACTACCTGTAATATGTGGTTGTATGCTCACCCGGATCCTCTTTGTTGCGCCACTCCCGGCAAAGTTGCAGTGAAGTGCTGTTATGTTCCGGGACTCCACTCGACAAGCAGCTCGGTAAGGTTATAGTGAACTGTTATAAGCAAAGTTCATCTAGGGTGTTAGGATGTTAAATTCAACCTAAGGCAGTTCGTTGCAGGCAGCTTCCACTCTGCTCTAATGAGGGACACGGCTGTATTTTCTTTTTGTCTCTTGCAATGTGCAATATTGCATGTCTCCAGAAGCAGATTAGATAGAGGGCAAGTTAAGAAGGTATTTTCCTCCAGAAAGGGTAGTTTTTAGAATATTACTATGCCTAAATATAGTGTTATTTTGCCTGAGGGTTCAAGAGCTCAAGAGCTCTCTTAATGCACAGCCATCACCCTGCGTGGCTAGGCTCCGCCCCCGTGGGTGGTAACTTTTTGCATGAAGAAGGCGTTTTTTGTGATCGGTTTCCTGTATAAATCCACATTAATATGACCATCCTCATTGCCAGTCAGAGTGATGTCTAAATAGTTAATAGACACCTTATGGGTCTCAAAGGTAAATTTAAGGTTAAACTCATTGTCATTAATATACTGGATGAAGGCCTGTAGGTTGAACAAAGGTCCCTACCATATAAACAGCAGATCATCGATATAGCGTCTATACCACGGTATATCACCTTGGAAAGGATTTCCATCTCCATAGATGTGGGACAGCTCCCACAAACCCATATACAGGTTGGCATAGGAGGGGCAAACTTGGTCCCCATAGCTGTCCCACATCTCTGGAGATAGAACCTGTCCTCAAATTTAAAATAATTGTGGGTCAACAGAAATGTCATAATAAGTTATTAAAAAAGAAAGGCTACTGCCTCTATACCCTTGTTATGGGGGATAGATGAATATATATATATATTTATATATATATATATATTACTATCCTAACTGAAATTCTCAATTTCTTGTACAATATCTTTAGTGTCTCTAACATAACTATGTAGGGTAAACACAAACGGATGAAGTATAGCATCTAACCATTCAGACAAATGCTCTGAGAGTGAGCCAATTCCACTGACTATGGGACGTCCCTGTATGTTAGTGAGTGATTTATGCACTTTTGGAAGATGGGCACTACCGGATGATCCACTAGGAAATAGTCATGTTGTGTTACTCTATTAAAGTGCCCATCCTCCAAACCATCATCCAATAACGTTTCCAATTATACTGTAAGGTTTGTGAATTATGTACTGAGGGTTATTCATTATTGAATAAAACAAGGTAGATTAAGCACTTTAAGCATAAAAAATTATATTCAGCTCTATAGTGTTGAATTAACCCCTTAAGGACGACAGCACTTTTCCATTTTCTGTCCATTTGGGACCAAGGCTATTTTTACACTTCTGCTGTGTTTGTGTTTAGCTGTAATTTTCCTCTTACTCATTTCATGTACCCACACATTATATACTGTTTTTCTCACCATTAAGGTGACTTTCTAAAGATACCATTTTCTCCAACATAGGTGTGTCCGGTCCACGGCGTCATCCTTACTTGTGGGATATTCTCTTCCCCAACAGGAAATGGCAAAGAGCCCAGCAAAGCTGGTCACATGATCCCTCCTAGGCTCCGCCTTCCCCAGTCATTCTCTTTGCCGTTGTACAGGCAACATCTCCACGGAGATGGCTTAGAGTTTTTTAGTGTTTAACTGTAGTTTTTATTATTCAATCAAGAGTTTGTTATTTTAAAATAGTGCTGGTATGTACTATTTACTCTGAAACAGAAAAGAGATGAAGATTTCTGTTTGTAAGAGGAAAATGATTTTAGCAACCGTTACTAAAATCGATGGCTGTTTCCACACAGGACTGTTGAGAGGAATTAACTTCAGTTGGGGGAACAGTGGGCAGACTTTTGCTGCTTGAGGTATGACACATTCTAACAAGACGATGTAATGCTGGAAGCTGTCATTTTCCCTATGGGATCCGGTAAGCCATTTTTATTACAGAAAGAAAAAAAGGGCTTCACAAGGGCTTTTTAAGACTGTAGACATTTTCTGGGCTAAATCGATTTATATATAAACATATTTTATACTCCATAGCCTTGAGGAATTATTTTAATCTTGGGAATTATGTAAAATAACCGGCAGGCACTGTATTGGACACCTTATTCTCTAGGGGCTTTCCCTAATCATAGGCAGAGTCTCATTTTCGCGCCTCTATTGCGCACTTGTTTTTGAGAAGCATGACATGCAGATGCATGTGTGAGGAGCTCTGATACATAGAAAAGACTTTCTGAAGGCGTCATTTGGTATCGTATTCCCCTTTGGGCTTGGTTGGGTCTCAGCAAAGCAGATACCAGGGACTGTAAAGGGGTTAAATACAAAAACGGCTCCGGTTCCGTTATTTTAAGGGTTAAAGCTTCCAAATTTGGTGTGCAATACTTTTAAGGCTTTAAGACACTGTGGTGAAATTTTGGTGAATTAACATGTCTGAACTACCAGATAGACTGTGTTCTGAATGTGGGGAAGCCAAGGTTCCTTCTCATTTAAATAGATGTGATTTATGTGACACAAAATTTAGAGAAAATGATGCCCAAGATGATTCCTCAAGTGAGGGGAGTAAGCATGGTACTGCATCATCCCCTCCTTCGTCTACACCAGTCTTGCCCACACAGGAGGCCCCTAGTACATCTAGCGCGCCAATACTCCTTACTATGCAACAATTAACGGCTGTAATGGATAATTCTATCAAAAACATTTTAGCCAAAATGCCCACTTATCAGCGAAAGCGCGACTGCTCTGTTTTAGAAAATACTGAAGAGCATGAGGACGCTGATGATATTGGTTCTGAAGGGCCCCTACACCAGTCTGAGGGGGCCAGGGAGGTTTTGTCTGAGGGAGAAATTTCAGATTCAGGGAAAATTTCTCAACAAGCTGAACCTGATGTGATTACATTTAAATTTAAATTGGAACATCTCCGCGCTCTGCTTAAGGAGGTGTTATCCACTCTGGATGATTGTGAGAATTTGGTCATTCCAGAGAAACTATGTAAAATGGACAAGTTCCTAGAGGTCCCGGGGCCCCCCGAAGCTTTTCCTATACCCAAGCGGGTGGCGGACATTGTAAATAAAGAATGGGAAAGGCCCGGTATACCTTTCGTCCCTCCCCCCATATTTAAAAAATTGTTTCCTATGGTCGACCCCAGAAAGGACTTATGGCAGACAGTCCCCAAGGTCGAGGGGGCGGTTTCTACTCTAAACAAACGCACCACTATACCCATAGAAGATAGTTGTGCTTTCAAAGATCCTATGGATAAAAAATTAGAAGGTTTGCTTAAAAAGATGTTTGTTCAGCAAGGTTACCTTCTTCAACCAATTTCATGCATTGTTCCTGTCACTACAGCAGCGTGTTTCTGGTTCGATGAGCTAGAAAAGGCGCTCAATAATAATTCTTCTTCTTATGAGGAGATTATGGACAGAATTCATGCTCTCAAATTGGCTAATTCTTTCACCCTAGACGCCACTTTGCAATTGGCTAGGTTAGCGGCGAAAAATTCTGGTTTTGCTATTGTGGCGCGCAGAGCGCTTTGGTTAAAATCTTGGTCAGCGGATGCGTCTTCCAAGAACAAATTGGTTAACATTCCTTTCAAGGGGAAAACGCTGTTTGGCCCTGACTTGAAAGAGATTATCTCTGATATCACTGGGGGCAAGGGCCACGCCCTTCCTCAGGATAGGTCTTTCAAGGCCAAAAATAAACCTAATTTTCGTCCCTTTCGCAGAAACGGACCAGCCCCAAGTGCTACGTCCTCTAAGCAAGAGGGTAATACTTCTCAAGCCAAGCCAGCCTGGAGACCAATGCAAGGCTGGAACAAAGGAAAGCAGGCCAAGAAACCTGCCACTGCTACCAAGACAGCATGAGATGTTGGCCCCCGATCCGGGACCGGATCTGGTGGGGGGCAGACTCTCTCTCTTCGCTCAGGCTTGGGCAAGAGATGTTCTGGATCCTTGGGCACTAGAAATAGTCTCCCAAGGTTATCTTCTGGAATTCAAGGGGATTCCCCCAAGGGGGAGGTTCCACAGGTCTCAATTGTCTTCAGACCACATAAAAAAACAGGCATTCTTACATTGTGTAGAAGACCTGTTAAAAATGGGAGTGATTCATCCTGTTCCATTAGGAGAACAAGGGATGGGGTTCTACTCCAATCTGTTCGTAGTTCCCAAAAAAGAGGGAACATTCAGACCAATCTTAGATCTCAAGATCCTAAACAAGTTTCTCAAGGTTCCATCGTTCAAAATGGAAACCATTCGAACAATTCTTCCTTCCATCCAGGAAGGTCAATTCATGACCACGGTGGATTTAAAGGATGCGTATCTACATATTCCTATCCACAAGGAACATCATCGGTTCCTAAGGTTCGCATTCCTGGACAAGCATTACCAGTTTGTGGCACTTCCGTTCGGATTAGCCACTGCTCCAAGGATTTTCACAAAGGTACTAGGGTCCCTTCTAGCGGTGCTAAGACCAAGGGGCATTGCAGTAGTACCTTACTTGGACGACATTCTGATTCAAGCGTCGTCCCTTCCTCAAGCAAAGGCTCACACGGACATTGTCCTGGCCTTTCTCAGATCTCACGGGTGGAAAGTGAACGTAGAAAAAAGTTCTCTATCTCCGTCAACAAGGGTTCCCTTCTTGGGAACAATAATAGACTCCTTAGAAATGAGGATTTTTCTGACAGAGGCCAGAAAATCAAAACTTCTAAACTCTTGTCAAATACTTCATTCTGTTCCTCTTCCTTCCATAGCGCAGTGCATGGAAGTAATAGGTTTGATGGTAGCGGCAATGGACATAGTTCCTTTTGCGCGAATTCATCTAAGACCATTACAACTGTGCATGCTCAGTCAGTGGAATGGGGACTATACAGACTTGTCTCCGACGATACAAGTAGATCAGAGGACCAGAGATTCACTCCGTTGGTGGCTGTCCCTGGACAACCTGTCACAGGGGATGAGCTTCCGCAGACCAGAGTGGGTCATTGTCACGACCGACGCCAGTCTGGTGGGCTGGGGCGCGGTCTGGGGACCCCTGAAAGCTCAGGGTCTTTGGTCTCGGGAAGAATCTCTTCTCCCGATAAATATTCTGGAACTGAGAGCGATATTCAATGCTCTCAAGGCTTGGCCTCAGCTAGCAAAGGCCAAGTTCATACGGTTTCAATCAGACAACATGACGACTGTTGCGTACATCAACCATCAGGGGGGAACAAGGAGTTCCCTGGCGATGGAAGAAGTGACCAAAATCATTCAATGGGCGGAGACTCACTCCTGCCACTTGTCTGCAATCCACATCCCAGGAGTGGAAAATTGGGAAGCGGATTTTCTGAGTCGTCAGACATTTCATCCGGGGGAGTGGGAACTCCATCCGGAAATCTTTGCCCAAATTACTCAATTGTGGGGCATTCCAGACATGGATCTGATGGCCTCTCGTCAGAACTTCAAGGTTCCTTGCTACGGGTCCAGATCCAGGGATCCCAAGGCGACTCTAGTAGATGCACTAGTAGCACCTTGGACCTTCAAACTAGCTTATGTATTCCCGCCGTTTCCTCTCATCCCCAGGCTGGTAGCCAGGATCAATCAGGAGAGGGCATCGGTGATCTTGATAGCTCCTGCGTGGCCACGCAGGACTTGGTATGCAGACCTGGTGAATATGTCATCGGCTCCACCATGGAAGCTACCTTTGAGACGAGACCTTCTTGTTCAAGGTCCGTTCGAACATCCGAATCTGGTCTCACTCTAACTGACTGCTTGGAGATTGAACGCTTGATCTTATCAAAGCGAGGGTTCTCAGATTCTGTCATTGATACTCTTGTTCAGGCCAGAAAGCCTGTAACTAGAAAAATTTACCACAAAATATGGAAAAAATATATCTGTTGGTGTGAATCTAAAGGATTCCCTTGGGACAAGGTAAAAATTCCTAAGATTCTATCCTTTCTTCAAGAAGGTTTGGAGAAAGGATTATCTGCAAGTTCCTTGAAGGGACAGATTTCTGCCTTGTCTGTGTTCCTTCACAAAAAGCTGGCAGCTGTGCCAGATGTTCAAGCCTTTGTTCAGGCTCTGGTTAGAATCAAGCCTGTTTACAAACCTTTGACTCCTCCTTGGAGTCTCAATTTAGTTCTTTCAGTTCTTCAGGGGGTTCCGTTTGAACCCTTACATTCCGTTGATATTAAGTTATTATCTTGGAAAGTTTTGTTTTTGGTTGCAATTTCTTCTGCTAGAAGAGTTTCAGAATTATCTGCTCTGCAGTGTTCTCCTCCTTATCTGGTGCTCCATGCAGATAAGGTGGTTTTACGTACTAAACCTGGTTTTCTTCCGAAAGTTGTTTCTAACAAAAACATTAACCAGGAGATAGTCATGCCTTCTTTGTGTCCGAATCCAGTTTCAAAGAAGGAACGTTTGTTGCACAATTTGGATGTTGTTCGTGCTCTAAAATTCTATTTAGATGCTACAAAGGATTTTAGACAAACATCTTCCTTGTTTGTTGTTTATTCTGGTAAAAGGAGAGGTCAAAAAGCAACTTCTACCTCTCTCTCTTTTTGGATTAAAAGCATCATCAGATTGGCTTATGAGACTGCCGGACGGCAGCCTCCTGAAAGAATCACAGCTCATTCCACTAGGGCTGTGGCTTCCACATGGGCCTTCAAGAACGAGGCTTCTGTTGATCAGATATGTAAGGCAGCGACTTGGTCTTCACTGCACACTTTTACTAAATTTTACAAGTTTGATACTTTTGCTTCTTCTGAGGCTATTTTTGGGAGAAAGGTTTTGCAAGCAGTGGTGCCTTCCATCTAGGTGACCTGATTTGCTCCCTCCCTTCATCCGTGTCCTAAAGCTTTGGTATTGGTTCCCACAAGTAAGGATGACGCCGTGGACCGGACACACCTATGTTGGAGAAAACAGAATTTATGTTTACCTGATAAATTACTTTCTCCAACGGTGTGTCCGGTCCACGGCCCGCCCTGGTTTTTTAATCAGGTCTGATAATTTATTTTCTTTAACTACAGTCACCACGGTATCATATGGTTTCTCCTATGCAAATATTCCTCCTTTACGTCGGTCGAATGACTGGGGAAGGCGGAGCCTAGGAGGGATCATGTGACCAGCTTTGCTGGGCTCTTTGCCATTTCCTGTTGGGGAAGAGAATATCCCACAAGTAAGGATGACGCCGTGGACCGGACACACCGTTGGAGAAAGTAATTTATCAGGTAAACATAAATTCTGTTATTTTCAACATATTTTATTATTTTTTATAGTAAATTATAAGATATGAGGAAAAAAACACACTTTTTCTAATTTTACCCCCAAAATCTGTTACACATCTACAACCACCAAAAAACACCAATGCTAAATAGTTTCTAAATTTTGTCCTGAGTTTAGAAATACCCAATGTTTACACATTTTTTGCTTTTTTTGTAAGTTATAGGGCCATAAATACAAGTAGCACTTTGCTATTTTCAAACCATTTTTTTTTTCAAAATTAGCGCTAGTTACATTGGAACACTGATATCTGTCAGGAATCCTTCTTGTCTGCGAATTTTGAATTTCACAGCTAGCAGCTCATCAGAGCGCAAAGCTGAGGTCTCTCCTCTCTTTTGCTTTCTGAACATGTGAGTCGGAATGCCTTTGCGATTGGCACGGATTGTGCCACACGCAACAGTGCCCTTGCTATATAGCAATTTAAATAATGGCACACTAGCGTAAAAGTTATCCACATATACATGGTAACCTTTATTAAATATTGGGTGGAGTAAGTCCCACATTATTTTTTCACTTGCAGCAAGGGAGGAGGGGGACAGTCAGGGGGTGCTAGAACAGAATCCTTGCCAGTGTATACCCTAAAACGATAGGTGTATCCACTAGAGCTCTTGCACAGCTTATACAGCTTGATCCCATAGCGAGCTCTCTTAGAAGGAATGTATTGTTTAAAAACAATACATCCCTTATATAAGATCAAGGATTCATCAACCGATATGTTCTGGCCTGGAGTATAGCACTCTTGAAATCTTGCCAATAAATGGTCAAGAACAGGCCTTATTTTAAACAATCGGTCAAGTTCTGGGTTGTCCCGTGGCAGAGCATTTGCATTATTATTATAATGCAAAAACTTGAGCAGTAAGATATATCTGTCCCTGCTCATTGTAGCAGGGAAGATAGGGGTCATCTGAGTAGACTGCTTTGACCAATATGAGGCTATGCATGGCTTTTGCACAATTTTTTTCAAAGGTTTTAAGTGTATATAGCGCTGGACTTAAAATGCTTAACCCTCCTTCATTACTGTCCTCCTCCTAGACAGAAACTTATAGTAAATGAGAAAAAGATCTTTTAAGAAGGTGCTAGACAAGCTCTAAGCATTAAAGACAGGGATATAATATAATGTGGCAGTGGGAGTTTTTAATTACATAGACGGATATTTCCTTGGTGTATGTTATTATGTGGCCTTTATGCCTATATGGACCTGATGTGGTTAACAAAATAAAAATGTCTAATTGTGTATACTATTAAGACCTTATATCTTTCAAGGATTTTAATTATACGTGGTTGAGTCAAAAATTGTGTCAGACTGTGATATATTTTAGTAAAAAGTATCGATATTATGTTTTACAATAAATATATATTTATTCATTTAAATGGTTTGTATCAATTACAGTCTCTTGCAAAAGGATTCTATTTCTTTATATATATTTGTTTTGGTTATTATCAAACCTTTCCTAAATTTCTTGTTCCAGCTTAGAAAAATAAATAAATGAATGATTGGACTAGTCTTTTAAAATTTCATCTTTACTGATACTTGTTAAAAACAAAATTTATACACAATATATCAATCTAAAATAAAAATAAAATAATTTTTTAAGCCTATGGCTCCGATACAAATAAAAACAGTAATTGAAATCACGGCATACAATTGAACATTCACTTTTTCACCTTAGCATATATGGTTTGCAAAGAAAATAAAGTTTGAGTACTCTTTATATATGTAGTTATAAAATGTATCAGCAGCCCAAAAAGATATATATCAATGTTGCGGTACCTCCTTTGTAATAGATAGAGCAAAGTCTCTCCTAGTTTGTTATGTTGGTAAAAAAAATTTTAGCAAAGCCCCCTCTTCTGAAAGATTAAATGTCAATAAGTTTGACAACAAAGTCTCTCCTGATGCTCTATGTTGAAGCAGTAGAAAAACAGTAGTGGCCAACTACTTTTTATCTTATTTGTTTCTCCAACTTGCTACACAGAGAAGTATAAGTGGTTATAACGTCTTTTCAAATACTGACGGTCTTAAATTGAAAGCACCGTACCTGTGGTAGACTTTGTTGGTGTCCTGCTATGCAGGTAGTCTTACCCTTCTGATAGGCGGTTTCCTCCCAAGGACTTCAGCTTATTCTACCGCTCTGGCAACCGAGCAGTTAAAGATATCCTTCCAACTTTGTTGTCAAACTTATTGACATTTAATCTTTCAGAAGAGGGGGCTTTGCTAAAAAAATTGTTTACCAACATAACAAACTAGTAGAGACTTTGCTCTATCTATTACAAAGGAGGTACCGCAACATTGATATATATCTTTTTGGGCTGCTGATACATTTTATAACTACATATATAAAGAGTACTCAAACTTAATTTTCTTTGCAAACCATCGCCTAGATTTAGAGTTCTGCATTAGCCGTCAAAACCAGCGTTTTAGGATTTATATTTATTTTACAGGCAACTTTGTATTTATTTTAACCAGGTACAATAGCTATTAAATAGTTAATAACTATTTAATAGCTACCTAGTTAAAATAATTACAAAATGACCTGTAAAATAAATCCTAACCTAAGTTACAATTAAACATAACACTACACTATCAATAAATTAATTACATACAAATACCTACAAATAAATACACTAACTAAAGTACAAAAAATAAAAAAAGAACTAAGTTACAAAAAATTAAAAAATAATTTACAAACATTATAAAAATATTACAATTTTAAGCTAATTACACCTACTCTAAGCCCCCTAATAAAATAACAAAGCCCCCCAAAATAAAAAAATGCCCTACCCTATTCTAAAATAAAAATAGAAAAGCTCTTTTACCTTAACAGCCCTTAAAAGGGCCTTTTGCGGGGCATGCCCCAAAGAATTCTGCTCTTTTGCCTGTAAAAAAACCATACAATACCCCCCCAACATTACAACCCACATACCCCTAATCTAACCCAAACCCCCCTTAAATAAACCTAACACTAAGCCCCTGAAGATCTCCCTACCTTATCTTCACCACGCCGGGTATCACCGATCCGTCCAGAAGAGGCTCCGAAATCTTCATCCAAGCCCAAGCGGGGGCTGAAGAGGTCCATCATCGGGCTGAAGAGGTCCATCATCCGGCTGAAGTCTTGATCCAAGCGGGGGCTGAAGAGGTCCATCATCGGGCTGAAGAGGTCCATCATCCGGCTGAAGTCTTGATCCAAGCGGGGGCTGAAGAGATCCATCATCCAGCTGAAGTCTTCTATCAAGGGGCATCTTCAATATTCTTTCTTCCGGATCCATCTTCATCCCGCCGACGTGGAACATCCATCCTGGCCGACGAATGACGGTTCCTTTAAATGACGTCATCCAAGATGGCGTCCCTCGAATTCCGATTGGCTGATAGGATTCTATCAGCCAATCGGAATTAAGGTAGGAAAATTCTGATTGGCTGATGGAATCAGCCAATCAGATTGAGCTCGCATTCTATTGGCTGTTCCGATCAGCCAATAGAATGCGAGCTCAATCTGATTGGCTGATTGGATCAGCCAATCGGATTGAACTTGAATCTGATTGGCTGATTATTATTATTTTTTTATTTTTTGTAACTTAGTTCTTTTTTTATTTTTTGTACTTTAGTTAGTTTATTTAATTGTATTTATTTGTAGGTATTTGTATGTAATAAATGTATTGATAGTGTAGTGTTAGGTTTAATTGTAACTTAGGTTAGGATTTATTTTACAGGTAATTTTGTAATTATTTTAACTAGGTAGCTATTAAATAGTTATTAACTATTTAATAGCTATTGTACCTGGTTAAAATAAATACAAAGTTACCTGTAAAATAAATATTAATCCTAAAATAGCTACAATATAATTATAATTTATATTGTAGCTATATTAGGGTTTATTTTACAGGTAAGTATTTAGCTTTAAATAGGAATAATTTATTTAATTTAAGAGTTAATTTAATTTAAGAGTTAATTTATTTTGTTAGATAAAAATTATATTTAATTTAGGGGGGTGTTAGGGTTAGACTTAGCTTTAGGGGTTAATAAATTTATTAGAGTAGCGGTGAGGTCCGGTCGGCAGATTGGGGGTTAATACTTGAAGTTAGGTGTCGGTGATGTTAGGGAGGGCAGATTAGGGGTTAATACTATTTATTATAGGGTTATTGAGGCGGGAGTGAGGCGGATTAGGGGTTAATAACTTTATTATAGTAGCGGTGAGGTCCGGTCGGCAGATTAGGGGTTAATAATTGTAGGTAGGTGGCGACGACGTTGGGGGCAGCAGATTAGGGGTTAATAAATATAATATAGGGGTCGGCGGTGTTAGGGGCAGCAGATTAGGGGTACATAGGGATAATGTAGGTTGCGGAGGTGTACGGAGCGGCAGATTAGGGGTTAATAATAATATGCAGGGGTCAGCGATAGCGGGGGTGGCAGATTAGGGGTTAATAAGTGTAAGATTAGGTGTTTAGACTCAGGGTACATGTTAGGGTGTTAGGTGCAGACTTAGGAAGTGTTTCCCCATAGGAAACAATGGGGCTGCGTTAGGAGCTGAACGCTGCTTTTTTGCAGGTGTTAGATTTTTTTCAAGCTCAAACGGCCCCATTGTTTCCTATGGGGAAATCGTGCACGAGCACGTTTTTAAAGCTGGCCGCGTCCGTAAGCACTGCTGGTATTTAGAGTTGCAGTGGCGGTAAATGATGCTCTACGCTCCCTTTTTGGAGCCTAACGCAGCCCTTCTGTGAACTCTAAATACCAGCGGTATTTAAAAGGTGCGGGGAAAAAAAAACACGCGTAGCTAACACACCCCTTTGGCCGCAGAACTCTAAATCTAGCGGCATATATGCTAAGGTGAAAAAGTGAATGTTCAATTGTATGCCGTGATTTCAATTACTGTTTTTATTTGTATCGGAGCCATAGGCTTAAAAAATTATTTTATTTTTATTTTAGATTGATATATTGTGTATAAATTTTGTTTTTAACAAGTATCAGTAAAGATGAAATTTTAAAAGACTAGTCCAATCATTCATTTATTTATTTTTCTAAGCTGGAACAAGAAATTTAGGAAAGGTTTGATAATAATCAAAACAAATATATATAAAGCAATAGAATCCTTTTGCAAGAGACTGTAATTGATACAAACCATTTAAATGAATATATATTTATTGTAAAACATAATATCGATACTTTTTACTAAAATATATCACAGTCTGACACAATTTTTGACTCAACCACGTATAATTAAAATCCTTGAAATATATAAGGTCTTAATAATATACACAATTAGACATTTTTATTTTGTTAACCACATCAGGTCCATATAGGCATAAAGGCCACATAATAACATACACCAAGGAAATATCCGTCTATGTAATTAAAAACTCCCACTGCCACATTATATTATATCCCTGTCTTTAATGCTTAGAGCTTGTCTAGCGCCTTCTTAAAAGATCTTTTTCTCATTGGCTTTTGCACAATCCCCATTAGCAGAGTGAGGCCCCAGAATTTCCTCATCTCTTGTAAATTGGTCGCAGTCCATCGATGTGATCTGGCATGGCGGCTCAGTTCTGCACCAGCATTTTGAAAAAATTGCTCAGCATACAAATTTGTCTGCTGAACAATACATTCTAAGAGCTCATAATCCACAAACAACTGAAAGTAGTTGATGGGTTCAAAATTTGCAGTGCCCACCAAGAGGCCAGAATTGCCAGTAAATGGAGGCAACACTGGCTGAACCATATTAGGGGGGGTCCAGTTGTAGCCTGTAGCTTGCCCATGACTCCCACAGTAGGCTGTGTGGCCACTGCAGATGTTGTTGCAACATCCCCCATGCCCCTGACTCCCACAGTATGCTGTGTGGCCACTGCAGATGTTGTTGCAACATCCCCTATGCCATGACTCCCACAGTATGCTGTGGGGCCACTGCGGATGTTGTTGCCATCCCTCTGCCACGAGAACTGACAGCTCTAAACTGTCTGTGGCCACGCCGTGGCTCAGTTTGTTCATCTGTCTTACTTGAACTGTCACAATATGATGACAGCCAGGGAAAAAGTCACTGTCAGAATCTTCTGCAGCAGATGTGTCATCAGAGAAGGAATCAGAGTCTAAGTTCATAAGAATCTCAGCTGCTTCCTCAGCACTCATCAGACGCTTAGCCATAATTCTCTTAACAAAAATAAAGATTTCTTTCATGTAATTGGCAAGAGTCCATGAGCTAGTGACGTATGGGATATACAATCCTACCAGGAGGGGCAAAGTTTCCCAAACCTCAAAATACCTATAAATACACCCCCCACCACACCCACAATTCAGTTTTTACAAACTATGCCTCCTATGGAGGTGGTGAAGTAAGTTTGTGCTAGATTTCTACGTTGATATGCGCTTCTCAGCTTTTTGAAGCCCAGTTCCTCTCAGAGTGCAGTGAATGACACAGGGATGTGAAGGGAGTATTACCTATTGAATACAATGGTCATCTTAATGGAGATCTATTTCATAGGTTCTCTGTTATCGGTCGTAGAGATTCATCTCCTACCTCCCTTTTCAGATCGACGATATACTCTTATATACCATTACCTCTGCTGATTCTCGTTTCAGTTCTGGTTTGGCTATCTACTTTATGTAGATGAGTGTCTTTTGGTAAGTATGTTTCTTTTATTTAAGACACTCTCAGCTATGGTTTGGCACTTTATATTTAAAGTTCTAAATATATGTTTGTTCTTATATTTGCCATGATTCAGGTTCATCAGTATATTTCCTTTCTGCAGACTGTCAGTTTCATATCTGGGAAATGCAAAAAAAAATAAAAAATTCTTACCTGAAGTTTTCAAATTGACTCTCTTTTCTAAATTGCGGGCTGTTAGGCTCGCGGGAGTGCAAAATGCTATAATTTATTGCGTCATTCTTGGCGCAAGAATTACGTTTGCTGACATAATTTCGTCATTTCCGGCGTCTTAGTTGGCGCCGAGTTTTTTCACGAGGTTGCGTCATCTATGACGCTCGTGTTTGTTGCAGACGTTTTTGGCGCCAAAAAATATTTTGTCAGTTGTGGGCGTCATACTTGGCGCCAAATTTTTTGACATTATTTAAGACTTCATTTCTTTTTGCTTCTGGTTTCCAGAGGCCTATTTTGTTTGCATTTCTTTCCCATTCCTGAAACTGTCATATAAGGATATTGACCCTGTCTCAGAATCTACTACTGGAATCCTGCTGCCTTATGTCGGTTCTACCAAAGCTAAGTGCATTTGTTGTAAACTTGTGGTAACTGTTCCTCCGGCTGTAGTTTGTGATAGTTGTCATGACAAACTTTTACATGCAGACAATATTTCCATTAGTAGTAGTTCATTACCTGTTGCTGGTCCTTCAACATCTAATGCTCAGGATATTCCTGTTAATGTGAGAGAATTTGTTTCTAATTCCATTCAGAAGGCTTTGTCTGCCATACTGCCTTCTTATAAACATAAAAGGTCTTTTAAAACTTCTCATAAAATTGATGCATTTTTAAATGACCGACAACATTCTGATTTATCTATCTCTGTTGAGGATCTATCTGGTTCAGAAGATTCTGCCTCAGATATTGACACTGACAAATCTTCATACTTATTTAAAATGGAGTATATACGTTCCTT
Organism: Bombina bombina; assembly: GCF_027579735.1. NCBI lineage: Eukaryota > Metazoa > Chordata > Amphibia > Anura > Bombinatoridae > Bombina > Bombina bombina. Next base: position 42,054,787 of record NC_069503.1, read on the forward strand.
ATTAAAAGAGGTGTTGATTGCATTAGATATGGAGGAGACTAGTCCTCTTGATATTAAAATTAGTTAACTTTTAAATTCGTTTTTTAAACCTCATGTAGTTATTCCTGAGGTTTTTCCAGTTCCTGATGCTATTTCAGATGTGATTTCTAGGGAATGGAATAAATTGGGTACTTCTTTTACTCCTTCAAGGTTTAAGAAACTGTATCCTTTGCCGACTGATAGATTGGAGTTTTGGGAAAAGATCCCCAAAGTTGATGGGGCCATCTCTACTCTTGCAAAGCGTACTACTAGTCCTACATCAGATAGTACTTCTTTTAAAGATCCTTTAGATAGGAAAATTGAATCTTATCTAAGGAAGGTTTATTTATGTTCAGGTCATCTTCTTAGGCGTGCTATTTCTTTGGCTGATGTTGCAGCTGCTTCAACTTTTTGGTTGGAATCCTTAGTGCAACAAGTACCAGATCATAATGTGTATAGCATTGTTAAGTTAATTCAACATGCTAATAATTTCAATTGTGATGCCATTTTTGATATCATTAGAATTGATATTAGATATGTCTTTAGCTATATTAGCTAGAAGAGCTTTGTGACTTAAATCTTGACATGCTGATATGGCTTCTAAATCAACGTTGCTATCTCTCTCTTTCCAAGGTAATAATTTATTTGGTTCTCAGTTGGATTCGATTATTTCAACTGTCACTGGGGGGAAGGGAGCTTTTTTGCCTCAGGATAAAAAATCTAAGGGTAAATTTAAGGCTGCTAATCGTTTTCGTTCCTTTTGACAAAATAAGGAACAGAAACCTAATCCTTCCCCTAAGGGAGCGGTTTCCAATTGGAAGCCTTCTTCAGTCTGGAATAAATCCAAGCCATTTAAAAGATCTAAATCAGCCCCCAAGTCCGCATGACGGTGCGGCCCTCATTCCAGCTCAGCTGGTAGGGGACAGACTAAGATTTTTCAAGGATGTTTGGATCTCAGGGGTACAGAATAGGTTTCAAAGTAAGACCGCCTGTGAGAAGTTTCTTTCTCTCACGCATTCCAGTGAACCCAGAGAAAGCTCAGGCTTTCCTGAAGTTTGTTACAGACCTGGAGTTGTCTGGAGTAATTGTTCTGGTTTATTTTCAGGAACGGGGTCTGGGCTTTTATTCAAATCTGTTCATTGTCCCAAAGAAGGAGAATTCTTTCAGACCAGTTCTGGATCTAAAAATTTTGAATAGTTATGTAAGAATACCAACATTCAAAATGGAGACTATAAGGACTATTTTGCCTTTTGTTCAGCAAGGGCATTATATGTCCACAATAGACTTACAGGATGCATATCTTCATATTCCGATTCATCCCAGATCACTATCAGTTCCTGAGATTCTCTTTTCTAGACAAGCATTACCAATTTGTTGCTCTTCCTTTTGGCCTAGCGACAGCTCCAAGGATCTTTTCAAAGGTTCTCGGTGCCCTACTCTCTGTAATCAGAGAGCGGGGTATTGCAGTGTTTCCTTATTTGGACGATATCTTGGTACTTGCTCAGTCTTTACGTTCTGCAGAATCTCGCACAAATCAACTAGTGTTGTTTCTTCAAAGACATGGTTGGAGGATCAATTTACCAAAAAGTTCTTTGATTCCTCAGACAAGGGTAACCTTTTTAGGCTTCCAGATAGATTCAGTATCCATGACTTTGTCTCTAACAGACAAGAGACGCCTGAAATTAGTTGCAGCTTGTCGGGTCCTTCAGTTTCAATCATTCCCTTCAGTAACTATTTGCTTGGAGGTTTTAGGTCTCATGACTGCAGCATCGGACGCGATCCCCTTTGCTCGTTTTCACATGAGACCTCTTCAGCTTTGTATGCTGAACCAATGGTGCAGGAATTATACAAATACATCACAATTAATATCCTTAAATTCCAATGTTCGACTATCTCTGACTTGGTGGTTAGATCACCATCGTATAGTTTAAGGGGCCTCTTTTGTTCGTCCAACCTGGACTGTGATCACAACAGATGCAAGTCTTTCAGGTTGGGGATCTGTCTGGGGATCTCTGACAGCGCAGGGGGTTTGGAAATCTCAAGAGGCGAGATTACCAATCAATATTTTGGAACTCCGTGCGATTCTCAGAGCTCTTCAGTTTTGGCCTCTTCTGAAGAGAGAACCGTTTATTTGTTTTCAGACAGACAATGTCACAACCGTGGTGTATGTCAATCATCAGGGTGGGACTCACAGTCCTCAAGCTATGAAAGAAGTATCTCGGATACTTGCTTGGGCGGAATCCAGCTCCTGTCTAATTTCTGCGCTCCATATCCCAGGTATAGACAATTGGGAAGTGGATTATCTCAGTCGCCAGACTTTACATCCGGGAGAGTGGTCTCTTCACCCAGATGTGTTTTTTCAGATTGTTCAGATGTGGGGGCTTCCAGAAATAGATCTGATGGCTTCTTATCTAAACAGGAAACTTCCCAGGTATCTGTCCATGTCCAGGGATCCTCAGGCGGAAGCAGTGGATGTGTTGACACTTCCTTGGAGTTATCAACCTGCCTATATTTTTCCGCCTCTAGTTCTTCTTCCAAGAGTGATTTCCAAAATCATAATGGAGCATTTGTTTGTACAGCTGGTGGCTCCAGCATGGCCACACAGGTTTTGGTATGCAGATCTTATTCGGATGTCCAGTTGCCAACCTTGGCCGCTTCCGTTCTATCTCAAGGCCCGTTTTTCCATCAGGATCTCAAATTATTAAATTTGAAGGTATGGAAATTGAACGCTTAGTGCTTAGTCATAGAGGTTTCTCTGACTGTGATTAATACTATGTTGCAGGCTCGTAAATCTGTGTCTAGAAAGATTAATTATCGAGTTTGGAAGACTTACATTTCATGGTGCTCTTCTCATAAATTCTCTTGGCATTCTTTTAGAATTTTACAGTTTCTTCAGGATGGTTTGGATAAGGGTTTGTCTGCAAGTTCCTTGAAAGGACAAATCTCTGCTCTTTCTGTTCTGTTCCACAGAAAAATTGCTAAACTTCCTGATATTCATTGTTTTGTACAGGCTTTGGTTCGTATCAAGCCTGTCATTAAATCAATTTCTCCAACTTGGAGTCTTAATTTGGTTTTGAAGGCTTTACAGGCTCCTCTGTTTGAGCCTATGCATTATCTGGACATTAAATTACTTTCTTGGAAAGTGTTGTTCCTTTTGGCCATCGCTTCTGCTAGAAGAGTTTCTGAATTATCTGCTCTTCTTGTGAGTCTCCTTTTCTGATTTTTCATCAGGATAAGGCGGTTTTGCGGACTTCGTTTAAATTTTTGCCTAAAGTTGTGAACTCCAACAACATTGGTAGAGAAATTGTTGTCCCTTCTTTGTGTCCTAATCCTAAGAATTCTCTGGAGAGATCTTTACATTCTTTGGATGTGGTAATAGCTTTGAAATATTATGTTGAAGCTACTAAAGATTTCAGGAAGGCTTCTAGTCTATTTGTTATCTTTTCTGGTTCTAGGAAAGGTCAGAAGGCTTCTGCCATTTCTTTGGCACCTTGGTTAAAGCTTTTGATTCATCATGCTTATTTGGAGTCGGGTAAATCCCTGCCTCAGAGGATTACGGCTCATTCTACTAGCTCAGTTTCCACTTCCTGGGCTTTTAAGAATGAAGCTTCTGTTGATCAGATTTTCAAAGCAGCAACTTGGTCTTCTTTGCATACTTTTACTAAATTCTACCATTTTGATGTTTCTCTTCTTCAGAAGCAGTTTTTGGTAGAAAAGTACTTCAGGCAGCTGTTTGTTTGATTCTTCTGCTTATAATTTCAGTTTTTTTCATTATAAAGATTAAAACTTTTGATTTGGGTTGTGGATTAATTTTTCAGCGGAATTGGCTGTCTTTATTTTTATCCCTCCCTCTCTAGTGACTCTTGCGTGGAGTTCCACATCTTGGGTATTTATTATCCCACACGTCACTAGCTCATGGATTCTTGCCAATTACATTAAAGAAAACATAATTTATGTAAGAACTTACCTGATAAATTCATTTCTTTCATATTGGCAAGAGTCCATGAGACCCACCCTTTTTATGGTGGTTATGATTTTTTTGTATAAAGCACAATTATTCCAATTCCTTGTTGATGCCTTTTGCTCCTTTCTTATCACCCCACTACTTGGCTATTTGTTAAACTGAATTGTGGGTGTGGTGAGGGGTGTATTTATAGGCATTTTGAGGTTTGGGAAACTTTGCGCCTCCTGGTAGGAATGTATATCCCATACGTCACTAGCTCATGGACTCTTGCCAATATGAAAGAAATTAATTTATCAGGTAAGTTCTTACATAAATTATGTTTTTTTCAAGGAAATGATGCTGCTAGAAATAAAAGATATAAATTTTACTGCAAAAAAATAAGCTTTTTGCAGCAAACATGAAAGGATTTTAGACTATGGGGAGAACTGAGCAAAGAAGATGCTTACTCACCTAACACACAGGCCAAAAGGCTTATAATAAAAATATTATTCATTTTTCATAAAAAGCATCCGTCTACCATTGGTAATTTGTAACCACATGATCTTCTAGGTGATCATGGGATTACAAATATAATATCAGGAGCCATACTGGAAAAGGGAATGTGACATTTTATAGCTAAGTGATCCCTGCATTTACACTGATTACTACAGTGATTATTTAGTTAGAATATATAAAGCAATATTTTTTTTTTTTTTTAATATATTAGTTTATTTTTAGAAAATATATTTTGGGGGTCTCTAGGCAGTTTTGATTTTTATTTATGAGCCCCTAAAGACCGCCACATCTTTTTTTTTTACTTCTTTTTTCAACATTTTGTTTAATAACTTTTTCTTTTCTTCAAATACCACATACTATATACCGTTGGAAAGGTTAGGTTTCCAACAGTGGGTCTTGGAGGTCTGTAGCTGCTTAGATGCCTCTGATACAGGCTTCTAAGCAGCATGCCCCCATTTCCCTATAACTGATAATTGTCAGTTGTCAATAAAGTTGCGCGTGACATCACGGCATGTAACGTGAAGCCCCAGTGATGCCTGTCACTATGCAGGCCAGATCGCCGGGGTAGGAGCCGATGGACACCCCCAGATCTCTCTCAAAGTGGGAGAGTGCTAGTGACAGCTCTGAGCCATCATTAGCACCTGACTGAGACAATTTGTGATGCTCAGAGCCGTCATTAGCACTCAAGGGGTTAATAGCTCAGTCTCTCCACTAGTGGCAAAACTGAACTATTTTAGCAAGGAGGGAGGGAGGGTCTAATAGTGTGGTCTTGCCGCTTGTGGTACACGCTATTACAGGCAGACAATCTCTTAATGACCAGCGACGTACAGGGTATGTTGTGGCCATTAAGGGGTTAAAATGATTTTGATGCTGCTATTTGCTCCAGTAATAAATATCACTCAGCTTATGGCCCTGTTGTATCAGTCTCATCACATTTACTGATCTAATGATAAATATCTTGTGATCTGCATATTATTTTATTTCTAATGAGGTTATTTTATAATACATTTCTTATTTCTATTAGCTGCACCTGTTTATCATCAGAACGTTTATCCCACTGATCTGTGACTGATTCTTGTTGTTAGTAAAGACCTTAGTAAGTGTATTCTGCACCTTCAGCTGCTGCTGTTTATGTCACATGATCACAGACTTAAAGGGACAGTGTCCTGTAAATTTTGTTTCCCCTTAAAGGGACAAGAAACCCAAAATGTTTTTCATTATTTAGTTAGAACATATAAACTTTCCAATTTGCTTCTATTATGACATTTTCTTCATTCTTTTGGTATCCTTTATTGAAGCAGCAGCAATGAACTACTAGGAGCTAGCTGAACATATCAGGTGACCCAATTATTATTATTATTATCGGTTATTTGTAGAGCACCAACAGATTCCGCAGCGCTACCGACAAAAGGTTTGTATGTGCAGCCACTAATCAGCAGCGAGCGCACTATAGTGCATTGTATGCTTTGTCACAAAGGTCTCCAATGTAACAAATCAGATTCAATAATAGAAGTAAATAGAAAGTTTATTAAATTTAAATCATGAAAGTTTAATTGTGATTTGTAATGTGTTTCTAATAGAGCTGCAACTAATGATTATTTTCATAATCGATTAATCGGCTGATTATTTTTTCGATTAATCGACTAATCGGATAAAAAAAAAGAATCAATAATTGTTTCCCATATATAAAATAAAATCCACATACTGAGTGTTACAAATATAAACTTCAGATTAAGGGACCACTTTACTAAAGTGTGGACGGACATGATAAAATAAAGCGTATCATGTCCGCCGCACAGCGATAAATGCTGATAGCATAGGCTGTCGGCATTTATCATTGCATAAGCAGTTCTGGTGTAATGCCACCCCCTGTAGATTCACGGGCCAATGTGCCGCTAGCAGGGGGTGTCAATCAGCCCGATTGTATAGGATCGGGCAGATTGAAGACCACAACCTCAGAGGCAGCGGACAAGTTATGGAGCAGCGGCCTTTTTCCAGCGAGCCTGAAGGCTCGTGCAGAAATAGCGGCATCAAGCTCCATTCAGCCCCAAAAACTTTACATTAACACAACTATTTGTACAATTTTTAAGCAGCAGAACACACTTTTATAAATAAGCAAAACCACAAACTGTTTGAAATGCAAAAATGTCAGCAAGTCCACACGCTCCTGGCTGAGGCTGGCTCTCTTTTTGCAAGCTATTTTGCCTGCAGTATTGAAGAGACGCTCAGATGGTGTTGAGGTGCCTGAGGTGCATACGTAGGGTTTTGCCAATTTCACCATGGTGGGATATTTATCTGTTAGCTCTTCACCAATGCTAAGTGTTTTCTACCTTGGCAAGGGGCCTCTCAACAAAGTAAGCCTGGACTTTATTCTAACAAAAATTATCTTGAATATCTATATGCAGTGGTAAATAACCAGCTTAAAGGTTAGGGAAAAATATCTAGTCCGCTCTAAATATAACATATATACTTGTAGAGGTTGAATCTGGTACAATTAAAAAAAAAAGTCAGAAGCGCTAAGGACCTTTATATAAATAACAAGACAAAACCATACACATGTATTTATACAGTATATATAATTAGCAATAGCAAGTGATCCGCTAATAATTGTGCAAACAGATAATAGTGCACATCAATTCAAATGACAACTCCCATCAATCTAGGGCTGAGTGTAAATAACAAGCTCAGCGCTATATCACGCAAAGCATAATCCCAAATCACCTGATTTAATATAAACGATCCAAATGATGACTATTATATCTGGGTTGCACATAAGCCAGGGGTAGTTGTAAACTTATACTGTCCTGAAAAAGTAAACATCTGTAGATGTCCTTTAGGCTAAGGGCATAACCATAAAACACAATACCCTATGCATAAGCTCATTGTAGTGATGCAGCTGATCGATTATGAGATTCGTTGACAACTATTTTCATAATCGATTATTATCGATTATAACGATTAGTTGTTGCAGCCGTTTCTAAAGAAATTTTATAACAGTGTATAAAATGTATGGGAGATTTCACATTTAGGTTTATTTTTATATAACGAGCAAAAAAGTCCTTTGTGATTGAAAGGATTGTAGGCTGCACTGTTGGTTAAAAGTAAAAACAAAACTTTTATTGAATACTGTTTAAGAATCTAAAGCACACATTAATGTATTAACACCCTTGCACACAGGAGCTACTGATCTCCAACGCGTTTCCTGCTACAAAAAGCACTTCATCAGGGATAGCAGCTGATTCCCTGTACAGCCCTTTATACACGTAACAAAGTTTAACCCCTAAATACCTGTTCACATTTAAATCTCAAATTGACATGTAATAAATATTAAATGTACCATTTGGCTTTAGGCACAAAGGGGGGACATGTTATTACCGTATAAAGAGAAATATTAACATACTCTAAATAAGAACATAAGTAATTAAAAATAAAAACATATATACAATTCTAATTGTCTAGTAAGGAGAATAAGAAATGTTGCAAAATAATGTTGCATTATCCTAATACAAGGGTAAACTATTATAAATGTATATACAAAGTTGTTTCAGTGTAAACTATGTTTCAAAAGAGTATGTATATAGCGATAACTGTGCACGCTATTATTCACCAAATTTAAACAGAGTGACAGGCATTTTATCAAAAGAAGCCAAGATAGACCTTATCCTTACATTGAAGTTACTGGGTAGAGACTCCTTAAATTATATTGTCCCTCACACTACCATTGTAGGTTTAGTGAAGTGTCCTAGACCTATATCTATGCATATTACGATAGTATATTGAAAATTGAAAAGACTATTTCTGTAGAAGAATCAGATTGAACTTGTTAAAGGGGAAGAAAAGGGCAATATCCTACTCTTATAATTTAAATAAATGCATGTATACAATTAACTTATATATATATTTCGATAGTAATATACATGTCAGAGTTTGAATATGGATGTGAAGGGGAAACCCTATACTGCAGACTATTATATTTACTCCTAACTTAAGCCTAGATAGCGGTATATAATTTTAGGTCCCAGATTTTGTTAATTCCCTTCGGACAACCTGTTTCGAGTTTAAAGATCCAAAAGGCTTCTTTTTTATTGAGTTTAGCAAGTCTATCACCCCCTGTATTACGTTTTGGAATCTTATCAATTACCTGGAATTGAAAAAGCGATAAAATCTGTTCAACCATTGTTTTTGTATATGATTGGCCTACCCGATGTCTTGCAAAGTGCTTGGCCACAGGAGTTTTTGGCTCCAATGCTTCCAATGATAATAAATGTTCGCGTATGCGATCTTTTATAGGTCTTATGGTTCTTCCTGTATATTGGCAGCCACACAATTTCCAGGAGATCAAGTAAACCACATAGTCAGACTGGCACGTAAAATGTTGATAGATACGAAACTCACATTTAGTAATGTGGGACACAAAAAATTCCCCTGGTTTAACATATTGGCAGGACTTACAGGGTCGAACTTCACATTTGAACGTCCCTGTGCTAGTTCTAAGCCAGCTTTCTGTCTTAATAGTAGATTGTGTGTCCAATTCTGAAAAATTCCTGTTAACATATTGCCCTAACGTCTTAGCCCTTCTTGAGACAAATTTGACACCATTAGTCGAAATATTAGTTAATGTTGGTTCTTTTTCCAAAATTGGTAAGTACCTTTTAACTAGCTTACATAATTTGTTATACTGTTGACTGTACTGTGTAGAAAACACAATGCTCTCTCCTGGGCTCTTAGTTTTAAACTTACATTTGTCCTGGAGGAGGTCATCCCTATCCATAGATCTAACATTCTCTTGAGTAGTTACTAAGAGATTCTTATTATAGCCTCTCTTGGCAAGACGTGTTTTAAGGAGATCTGCATGCTTATCATAGTCCTTAATATCACTACAGTTCCTACGTAGCCTCATAAATTGGCCTTTTGAGATGGCCATCTTTAAATGTTTGGGATGATTAGATTCCGCTCTCAGGATAGTGTTTCCAGCTATTTCCTTCCTAAATGCCTCCATTACTACTGTCTTACCCTTTCCCTCTACTTTAATCATTAGATCCAGAAAGCTGATGCTCTCTTTATTCCAGCTGTAAGTAAATTTAAGGTTCATGCTGTTATTATTTAATGATTTGACAAACTCTTCAATTTGTGACACGTCCCCCTGCCAAATTATCAACACATCATCGATGAATCTAGTGTAGAATTTTATGTTATCCTTAAAGCCATTGAGGTCTCCAAATATTTTAAACAATTCAAAATAGCTAAGATATATATTAGCATATGAGGGAGCGAATTTCGCCCCCATAGCTGTACCTCTATGCTGTAGATACATCTTGCCTTCAAAAACAAAATAATTGTGGGTCAGTAAATAACTTACAACATCAACCAAATAGCTAATAAAGATAACATCAAAATTTGTGTAAAACTTCAAGGTTTCTTCTAAGGCTAATAAACCTTGACTATGGGGGATGCAAGAATATAACAAAACTACGTTTATAGTAAGAAAAAGATATGAATCATCTAATTTAAAGCCCTCAAGTTTTCTAAGAAGTTGTTTTGTGTCACGTAAGTAACCTGGCATGTTAGTTACAATGGGCTGCAAAAATTAATCTACCCATGCTCCTAATTTTTCACCTAGAGTCCCAATTGTGGAAATAATAGGTCTACCCGGTGGCTTAGAGGGGTTTTTATGGACTTTAGGAAAGTGTTTGAAAGTAGATATGACTGGAAATTTTACTAGCATAGTATCTGCGCTTTTTTCATTTAAGATACCCAGCTTCACACCTTCATCCAAGATGATTTATAATTCTTTGACAAATTTGGTAGTGGGGTTGAATGTGAGTAGCCTATAAGTATCACTATCATCTAGTTGAGTATAGGCCTCCATTTCGTAAGAGGTCCTATCTTGGACCACTATGGACCCACCTTTATCTGAGTTGGTGATGACCAGATTTGCATTTTGTTGCAAACCTTGTAATGCCTGCCATTCTGTTCTAGATAAGTTGTTAGATCTTCTAATTTTTTGGTGTTTCTCTCTTTCGCAATCATAGAGTTTAATTAATTCCTGTTCAACAATAGTATGGAATAGCTCTATATTTTCACCTCTAGATTGTGAAGGGTAGAAGTGTTTGTTTGTGTATTTAGTGTTACTCTTAGGAATGACATGTTGTGTCTCTCCATGTCTAATACTGTCTCTATGTAATGCTGCTAAACTAGTTAGATCACATAATTCACCAAAATTCATACTTTCAATATTACTAAATACAATATTATTGCTACTAGATTTTTCTACATCTCTATTTAGAATGGCAGCCTGCTCATTTATATTTATAAGTTACTTATCTCATAAATTTATTTAGATCTAAAAGTACATAAAATAGGTCAAAGTCATTGGTGGGTGCAAACCCAAGTCCTTTCGCTAGAACTCTTTGTTGTTCTTTCGTCAACGTTATGCTTGAAAGGTTTATCACATTCTGCCCCTCTGACTCTTCCCATTTTTTGACCCTCTGTTAGCTCTACTGGGGTATCTCGGTGTAGAAGTACTTGTATCAGCTCCTGTGGTTTTTGCCCACCAGTGTTGTAGAATCCTGTTTAACTAATTCAGAGAAGGATTTTCGCTTTGTGTTATCTTTTGGTCTAGCTCCCAGTCCTTCACTTTGATGTTGTGTAGTGGTTGAAATTTTGTTGTTACCCACTATATTCAATCTGTCCGGGGCTCCACCCTGTTCCGACTCTGAAGCAGTTGATTGGTCTCCAGTCATGTTTAGAGAGCAGTCCGTACTTACACCGCTCTCACTAAAAGTGACTTTTCCTTGTCCTGGATTCTGTTTTTTATTATTCTTATTAAATCTTCGTCTTTTCCCCTTCTTGCTATCAGAAGAACCTTTGTCACTTGTGTTCCAGCTGTAAACTATGTTTAGTTCGTAATCTTTACAATCACGTTGATACTTGCCAATCTTTCTATCCATAATTTCTTTATCCAGTTTTTCCAATGTTTCATGAAATTGTTTATCAAATGCTTTGAATCTTGTGTCATCTTTGGTTAAATCTATCTTTTCCTGTAAATTTGTGAGTTCCACGAGCACTGTTTCTCTCTCTCCTTTCTTTTTGTTAAGTAGTTTACCCATGAGTGTCAGAGAGCATTTGGTGAGGATTTCATTCCAGTCATCCATAAATGGTATATCATCTCTCTCATTAGCTGGATACTTCTTCATTCTCAATCCTCTTGGAACTTTGTTCTCATTTATGTAGAGTTGTAGAAATTCTATTTCCCACCAGAGTCGCAACTCTTTGATACTCAACTTCTCCTTATTAGCAAATAGATGTATAATATCATCCTGTGTGCTTTCCTGGGTGGCTGTGCTTTTAATTAAGTTCTCCAACTTAGTGCGCCTTAGTGCAATATTACCGTATGCCATTTTGATTTCACAAATGTATTGACAATATGTATTACACAATATTTCTTCAGGTGTTCATATGAAGATAAAAGGAAAATATATCCGATAGATCAGCATCAACATTCATACACAAACTTCCTAGAACACTGTAATCGGCAAACCGGTCTGTATTCCTAGGCTCTTTCTGAGTAATGTTTGTGTGCAAGCGTATAGTAATTTTATAAATATATGTATGCTGGGTGCAAAAACAGGTATGAGTCCATATATGTTCACTCCAAACACTTGCTAGGTATCAATTCTTGGTATATTCAATATGAGTGACGATATTGTGATAGAGCATCAAGGTATATGTGAACATGCAGAGCGTACTAAACAGCAGGTACTTAGTTAATGAAAAACCAATGTTCAAATACAAACTGTTTGAAAAACTTCTTGCCTTCACAAAGATTATACAATTCTCCCCCACACCGGACAATACCTTATAGATTCAGACGATATGTCCAACTGGTCCTACTCACTGCAGGGAGGGGAAGCAGGATACAAAAAACTTTGTAACTTTCCTTGTGGATCCGGAACGCTGTACACACCTGCTATTCAGCTCAATTGATTGCACGCTGCCAGCAGCACTTACACTTAAACCTCAGAGGCTAGACATGTTCCACAAATCCTTTCAAGACAGCGATTTCCCAACGCTGTTATAACGAGCAAAAAAGTCCTTTGTGATAGAAAAGATTGTAGGCTGCACTGTTGGTTAAAAGTAAAAACAAAACTTTTATTGAATACTGTTTAAGAATAAAAAGCACACATTAATGTATTAACACCCTTGCACACAGGAGCTACTGCTCTCCGACGCGTTTCCTGCTACAAAAAGCACTTCATCAGGGATAGCAGCTGATTCCCTGTACAGCCCTTTATACACGTAACAAAGTTTAACCCCTTAAATGCCTGTTCACATTTAAATCTCAAATTCACATGTAATAAATATTAAATGCGCCATTTGGCTTTAGGCACAAAGGGGGGACATGTTATTACCGTATAAAGAGAAATATTAACATACTCTAAATAAGAACATAAGTAATTAAAAATAAAAACATATATACAATTCTAATTGTCTAGTAAGGAGAATAAGAAATGTTGCAAAATAGTGTTGCATTATCCTAATACAAGGGTAAACTATTATAAATGTATATACAAAGTTGTTTCAGTGTAAACTATGTTTCAAAAGAGTTTGTATATATAGCGATAACTGTGCACGCTATTATTCACCAAATTTAAACAGAGTGACAGGCATTATATCAAAAGAAGCCAAGATAGACCTTATCCTTACATTGAAGTTACTGGGTAGAGACTCCTTAAATTATATTGTCCCTCACACTACCATTGTAGGTTTAGTGAAGTGTCCTAGACCTATATCTATGCATATTACGATAGTATATTGAAAATTGAAAAGACTATTTCTGTAGAAGAATCAGATTGAACTTGTTAAAGGGGAAGAAAAGGGCAATATCCTACTCTTATAATTTAAATAAATGCATGTATACAATTAACTTATATATATATTTCGATAGTAATATACATGTCAGAGTTTGAATATGGATGTGAAGGGGAAACCCTATACTGCAGACTATTATATTTACTCCTAACTTAAGCCTAGATACCGGTATATAATTTTAGGTCCCAGATTTTGTTCATTCCCTTCGGACAACCTGTTTCGAGTTTAAAGATCCAAAAGGCTTCTTTTTTATTGAGTTTAGCAAGCCTATCACCCCCACTCTTTTGAAACAACTTTGTATATACATTTAAAATAGTTTACCCTTGTATTAGGATAATGCAACACTATTTTGCAACATTTCATATTCTCCTTACTAGACAATTAGAATTGTATATATGTTTTTATTTTTAATTACTTATGTTCTTATTTAGAGTATGTTAATATTTCTCTTTATACGGTAATAACATGTCCCCCCTTTGTGCCTAAAGCCAAATGGCGCATTTAATATTTATTACATGTCAATTTGAGATTTAAATGTGAACAGGCATTTAAGGGGTTAAACTTTGCTACGTGTATAAAGGGCTGTACAGGGAATCAGCTGCTATCCCTGATGAAGTGCTTTTTGTAGCAGGAAACGCGTCGGAGAGCAGTAGCTCCTGTGTGCAAGGGTGTTAATACATTAATGTGTGCTTTATATTCTTAAACAGTATTCAATAAGTTTTGTTTTTACTTTTAACCAACAGTGCAGCCTACAATCTTTTCTATCACAAAGGACTTTTTTGCTCGTTATAACAGCGTTGGGAAATCGCTGTCTTGAAAGGATTTGTGGAACATGTCTAGCCTCTGAGGTTTAAGTGCAAGTGTAAGTGCTGCTGGCAGCGTGCAATCAATTGAGCTGAATAGCAGGTGTGTACAGCGTTCCGGATCCACAAGGAAAGTTATAAAGTTTTTTGTATCCTGCTTCCCCTCCCTGCAGTGAGTAGGACCGGTTGGACGTATCGTCTGAATCTATAAGGTATTGTCCGGTGTGGGGGAGAATTGTATAATCTTTGTGAAGGCAAGAAGTTTTTCAAACAGTTTGTATTTGAACATTGGTTTTTCATTAACTAAGTACCTGCTGTTTAGTACGCTCTGCATGTTCACATATACCTTGATGCTCTATCACAATATCGTCACTCATATTGAATATACCAAGAATTGATACCTATCAAGTGTTTGGAGTGAACATATATGGACTCATACCTGTTTTTGCACCCAGCATACATATATTTATAAAATTACTATACGCTTGCACACAAACATTACTCAGAGAGAGCCTAGGAATACAGAGCGGTTTGCCGATTACAGTGTTCTAGGAAGTTTGTGTATGAATGTTGATGCTGATTTATTTTTATATAAAATAGCTGTTTCAAATTTATTTCCATTATCAAATTTTACACAATGTTTATAAAATACAGGTTATGTGTCGCCAGCTGCTACTTAGCATGTGTACGAGTTTATATTATATACAGATATGAGTCTGTTATTGGCTGATCGCTGTCACATGATACAGGTTATGTGGCGCCAGCTGCTACTTAGCATGTGCACGAGTTTATATTATATAAAGATATGAGTCTGTTATTGGCTGATCACTGTCACATGATACAGGTTATGTGACACCAGCTGCTACTTAGCATGTGCACGAGTTTATATTATATACAGATATGAGTCTGTAATTGGCTGATCGCTGTCACATGATACAGGTTATGTGACACCAGCTGCTACTTAGCATGTGCACGAGTTTATATTATATACAGATATGAGTCTGTAATTGGCTGATCGCTGTCACATGATACAGGTTATGTGGCGCCAGCCGCTACTTAGCACGTGCACAAGTTTATATTATATACAGATATGAGTCTGTTATTGGCTGATCACTGTCACATGATACAGGTTATGTGACACCAGCTGCTACTTAGCATGTGCACGAGTTTATATTATATACAGATATGAGTCTGTTATTGGCTGATCACTGTCACATGATACAGGTGCAGAACAAATTTTACACAATGTTTATAAAATACAGGTTATGTGACACGAGCTGCTACTTAGCATGTGCACGAGTTTATATTATATACAGATATGAGTCTGTTATTGGCTGATCACTGTCACATGATACAGGTGCAGAACAAATTGTACACAATGTTTATAAAATACAGGTTATGTGGTTCCAGCTGCTACTTAGCATGTGCACGAGTTTATATTATATACAGATATGAGTCTGTTATTGGCTGATCGCTGTCGCATGATACAGGTACAGAACAAAATGTCAGAAATAAATCTACTGCTCTTTAGAAATTCATAGTACGTTTTAT